>NW_026559018.1:0-93445 GCF_026930045.1 Uloborus diversus
AAGTTACAGGGTGTCCCGGAAACGACTCCCTGATTTCAAAATTAAATATCTCGAAAACAAACGCCGCTATTGAAATAAAATAAACGGTATGTTTATTGCGAAGCCCTTAAAAATCATGTACAGCAACTTTGAAATTAGTTACAAAAATTGCCAAGAGAGAAAGCTGTACGAGGTAATTGCAATAGCAGTTCACATAAATAGTGCTGTGAAGGGGCTGGACGTTAATTTCTAGCCTCTTTACTGTGAGAACTTCTTCGCCAAAAAAGGTCATTTTCTGCGTAAACATTTTGAAGAGAAATGTTCACTTCCCAGCAATGCATTTGGTTCCGGGACCTCCTGGGTTGCTACTCCTTTCGTTTTACAAAGGAGCTTCTGCTTGATCAATCTAGCCATTATGGGGATCCAGCGCGCGATGGTTTCTAAAGAGTGGGAGGGAACGCTGTCCCTGAGGTGCAAGGGGTAGGTTGACGATGACAGCTGGAATGTATTCATTTTGGCTTTCTCCTTTCTTAGGTTTGTTCTGAAAACCATTTTGAAATTCTCCTAGCTTCAAAAGGACCTCTAAGCATTTTACTACGAAATTCCGAAATATTTACTTATGTTCAAACAGACGTTATATATTTTGTAAATGCTAGTCAACTAGTTTAATTATTGAAATTTGCTGTTCAACTTTTGAAACTGCGCAATTAAGTCAATTTAATTTGAAAATTAAAAAAATAGGATTTTAAAAAAGAAACAAAATTTGATGGAAGTTGAAATAACTTTCCCTTACCACAAACTTTAACATGAAGTTCTTTATATTCTATGGATAATTAGATTGCTTATTTAAACTGCGAAGCTTAGTATTTGCTACATGATTATACTATGATAAGCGATGTTTTTTTTTTTTACAAACTAACGGTTTGTAGTTTTGCTGCATAAATTTTAATATGGTAGTCAAAAGCTGGGGCATTAACTTTCATCACGTATGGCTTGAGTCACACCCATTTACTTGGGTGTGCTAGTGTTTCCTTGGTTCCAACCAACTTAAAACCAAAGTTTTCTAGCAATGAAATTCAGACTGAAACATTTATACTTTATCCTGTACTATATTAATAATTTCAAGCCGGCATAAAATTCAATAGCAATTGTATTTTTTTTAAACGATAAACTTGAATGATTCGTATATGTTATATTGTCATTCGGAACCGACGTCTACAAACTTACAATTGAAGAAGAGTTTGCTTACAAAATGTAACTGTAGATGGGGCAAACCTAACCTGGCAGCATTTTGAAGGCTGAGCAGATCCTAATGATAACATCACGACGCTGTCAGGTTAGGTTGACCTCAACTGTAACTGAAATGAAAATCACATTCATGATCCGATTAAAATATGGGGAGAGGGGCGTACATAGACTTTGATGCTCTCCCCCCCCCCCCGCAAGATTTAAATTTCAACATAGTGATTATTTTTCTGAACGTACGCCCCTATACTTCTTGCACCCCCCCCCCCCCCCCCCACCGCGGGGTTGCCATGTGCGCCATTGGATTTAGCCATTGGCTAAATCAAAATCTTAGTCACTTGGGAGCATTTCAAAAGCAGGAGCCGTAGATTACGGCCCATTTCCCAGATAATAATTCTGATTACGCCAGTGACTGCTATAATACCTAAGCACTAAATTGATTTTTCTTTCAACCTTTTTTGACCCGCGGGCCGGCAACATCTTTTTAAAAGAACTCCCGGACCGGTCAGTTTTTTTCTTGCCTTATTTATAATTATTTTTTTATATGAAAAAAAAAAAAGAAAATGACTCGCAGAACCTGGAAAATCTGCTAAAAATCTAATCTGACCGGAGAATCCCCCCCCCCTTTTTTTTTCTCCTTTTCTTTTTTTTTTCTTTTCTTTTTTTTTCTCCAAAAAAAAAAGGGAAATTTTTGACTTGCGGATTGTTGTGGAAAAAGTTAGTGGGCAGTCGAGTTTTTTTTTTTTTTACTACATATTAGAGATTTGTTGCAAAACATTTTATAGCAAAGGTTGTAGATAGCTAATTGTTGTAACAACTTTCCATAAGTAAGTGAGCATTTGAGAAAAATCAGACAATTTTGAAAATTAATCACCAAATTCATGAAAAAACCGTTACATAGGATATTATTAGACTTTTACATTTATTTCTTTATTTGTTTTTGAATAAAGAAATTTTAATTTGTTTATTTCATAGCTGTGTCACCCGGGCATCAATCGGTCTACCTCGAAAATAAAAGTTATGTCAAACGATCAGGCTAAATAATATTAAAAATCTGCAAAATTTCCTGACGAAGCGAGAAAAAGTTACCAAAATAGAAAATTTTTAAATCCCCCAATTATTGAAAAAGCCTCAAAACAAAAGGTAGAATTTTTGGTTCGTATTCGAGAGAGAGAGAGAGAAAAAAAAAAAAAAGAAAAAAAAAACGGCAACAGATCTCTCTTCTCAATGATTTTCGTCACGCTACTAATTTTTTATAAAATCATTGTTCAACAATGACCGTAAGCAGCAACGAATTTCAAATTGAAGGCTTACCTACATTTTAAGATTGAAATTAGTTAAAAACAGTTGTAACTCACGTTCTAATTACCTTGGGACATTGGACAAATGATGCAGAAAAATCAGTGGTTTCCGTGGATATTTTATTCTAATTTTTGTGAGCATTTTTTTACCCTCATATTATAGAAAAACGCCATTTTTGGATCTTATTATTAGAATTCAAACGGTTTTTTTTTTCCGCGTTCGAAAACCCCTTTACGTTCTTTCTTGGGTGCTCAAGTACCTCCCTGCCAAATTGTTCGAGATCCGACGTAAACTGTGGATTTATATAGGGCGCCATACACACACACATACGTATATATTGAATGTTTTATTTATCTAGATTTTAAATCGAGGACGAGCAGAAACCTCTGAGGACCGGCAAATTTTTCCTCCGGACTGGTACTGGTCAACCCAACCACCAAGAGAGAATCGCTGTTCTCAACTTATAAACAATATAAGCAGGGGAGGGGAGGGCCCCCAAATAAAGATGGTGACTAGCGACTCAAGTATCGTTGTCGGGTCGTGGAAGTACGTATTCTTTCGGCTGAGATGGGGGGGAGGGGGGGTATTTGGCTAAATTGTCATCTGCGCTGTTTTCTTCATCAGAAGATTCTTGGTCATTAGAATAAATACTATAATCAGAGCTGTCATTGCTCGAATAATCTGCGTCTGACATTATGAAGCATATAAGTATTCGCTAAGAAAAAAATGTTCTAAATGCATGGAATGTTCAACAAAGAATGAAGGCCTTCTCGTTGTGGATACAACAATGTAGCTACTGTGAAGTGCGCATGCGCAGCCAGTATACACCTTATCAGTCAGACATTGCACTCATGAAAAGCAAGAGCAAAGAATTAATCCCCTTTCAAAAGAAAACCTGAACTATTGTAGAAGAATCAACGTGGGAATTCGTGCTTGAACGAGCATTAGAATCTAGTTTCTGTGATTAGAATTAGTACTCGAAAAAGATCTGGGTTGTGTTAGTATATGTTTAAACTAATGCATATATATTATACGTGTATATATAAAAATAAGAGGGGAAAGCATACATTTTTGTATTTTTATCCTTTCTTCTTTCAAACTATTAAAATTTGTTCTTGTTTCTTAATTTTTCATATTCATGGCTAAACGTCCCAAGTGACGGTGAAAATTTGATCATGATAAAAACTAAATTGCTTGGATGAAAATAAAAGGTGGAGGGAAATAACGAAAAGAGCGTATAAGAAGTATTCTTCTCCTAATATCGATCCAATTTATGTGTATAATCAAAGCATCATTTAATTTTCTTGTTCATATTTATTGAAAATATATCGTGAATTGTAGGAATATTGCTTCGTTTTGAATACATCCAAGATTAGTTAAATAAATACCTTGGTGTCAAAAAGTAAAATAAGAAGTGACACAACGTCAAAAAAGCAGAAATTACAGATTACTCCAGACACGTGCTTCGGCGTTACAAGGAAACGCTCTTTTCAATGCAAAAAAAAAAAGAGCTTTCGGATGTCTTTTCCTCCATAAGCTCATTTCTTTTGCGTTGAAAAAGGCGTTCCTTGTAACGCCAAAACACGTGTCTGCAGTAGTCTGCAATCGTGCTTTTTGACGTTGTTATTTCTTATTTTACATTCTAGATTGTTTACTATATGCAGTAGAGCCTTGCATTTCCGAATCTTCGGATACTCCAAACAGATTTTTTTTTTTTTTAATTTTATGGAAAGTATTACCGGAAGAGAACTAAATGTGTTAAAGGAAAAAAAAGAAAAATAATTTTTCAGCACATATTGATTTGAAACACATTGAAAAAAAAAAAAAATAAAAAAAAAAACGCAATACAGGATTACCTCATTTACCTTTAAATAAAAATATTAAAATAAACTTTACTTGAAATTTACTTTACATTAAAGATGTTTTGAGGTGAAGAGACAGGTCGAGTTTTTACTGGTGAAGTGATGATACTTTTTGACGAGGAAGAAATACTATTCCTTAGGTCTCATAAACATAATGTATGTTCGTGAAACCTAGAGTCTTTTACTATGTTTCACTGATTTTAAATATTTTTTTCCTATAGCAGAACTATATTTTACTTTTTCAGCTTCATAATGAAAAGTAAGAATATTCTCTGATCAATTTCTTCTAAAACCAGTCATCTTGTGTTGAATGTATACTAGAAATAAAAATGGGATTGAATATTTATTTCGTTGAAACGGAAATTTCTTTGCAAAGGTATTCGCTGCAATGAGATTTTACTGCATTATTTAATGATTTTTTTTATCATTGATTAAATTTATTATTATTTTATTTATTTATTTATTTATTTATTTATTCATTCATTTATTTATTTATTTATTTATTTATTTTTTGACATTTTTTTGACTTAAGATTTTGTATTCAAATTTACCAACTGTTAGTGAATCTTGCTATTATAAAACTACACATTCCACAATTGTGTTTGTGGCAAAGAAAGGAGGGCTAATGGAATGCACTGATACGACAGCGAACTTGTTTCCGTATTCATCTATCTCTCTTGGGAGTGTCTGAAGTCTTTTATTCGCATCGCATTCTAAGCCTTTCTAAATAGATATCTTTTTGGGGTGCAAACAGCTCACACACACACGTGTTGTATTTTCTACCTTGTCACTCTATAATAGTAAAAGTGACGCGATGTGATAACTGCTACTTCTTAAATCTTATTTTTCTACAAAAAAGGAAAAACAGGAAGAACATATTGATTAGAAGGAAAACTACTAGCCTCAACTTGGGGTTTGGGACCACAAAAAGCAACAGCATAAGTAAAGGTGGTTTTGAACGATTTTACGTAACAATTTGCATTATTTTTACCATAGAAATGCAAATATTTCGGGGGGCAGCATCCCTTCCCCTTCGTTCTCCTAAACTACATCATTGCAGATTGATACATTTAATTGATTCACGTTATGCCACGATTTTTTTGCACTACGTTTAGTTTACACAAACTAAAGGTTTACACAAACTAAAACGCCACACAAGTTTAGATTCAGCTGACTCTTTGTAATAAAATAAAAACGTCCAACTAGATTTTCTCTCTGTTTACATATATTTATAATCGACTAATATGGGGGACAACTGCCCTCTTTTTTTTCAAAAGAAAAGTTTCCTATTATTTTATAAAAATTAAAAAATGTAGCATCGAATTGAAAGAAGTACCATATGACCATTAGTCCCAATATTTGAGGTCGTGCCCCGGACATTTTGAGAAAAGGTCTGTTAATCAATAATGACGTTAAATTTAAATTTTGGAGAAAGTCACCTGTACAGGCACCGCCTACCCCCCCCCCCTGACCTCATATATCTCCAACTTTTTTGTGCATCAGCTGCTTATGTTCTCTCTAATTATATCTTTATCTCTCGCACTCTTGCAAAGAAAGTGACAACTCAAAATTTGAGAAAAACGTACTAGATATTTATTTTAAATCTAAATTTAGTGCTCTTTTTTTGCCAACAAAACTCGCACAATACTTCTGGCATATGTCGAATTTCTCGGGTAGAGAAAGAATTTCCGATCCCGCAATGCGATATAATTTCAAGTCGTCAGGATTCATCCCACCCCTCCTAGGAGCTCTGAAACATTTAACTGAGACACCCTGCATATATAATAATGCATCATGTTTCTCTGCAGTTTTTTCAGTTCGAGCTTTACCAGGTGTAGGAGAAGCGTTTCGCTATTTCATTTTAAAATAATTAATATTTTCCTTTGAAAACATTTGCATAAAAGGTGCAATACGTAATATTTTTCTATTTTTAAATAAAAACTTGAAGCACTTGGTGATTAATAAGTTTAACATCGTTTAAAACAGCACTAATTTGCAAAAAAAAAAAAAAAAAAAAAAGTGCAGATAGAAGGGCATTGCAGTAAAGAGGAGGATTGCAATGAGAAACTTGTAATATAAGAAGATGTGAGCTTTAGATGTTATAAGGTAATCAGAACATCCAATAAAGTCCATACCTAAGTTTAAAAAATTTTTGCTATGAAAAAGGTTTTCCTTGCCCCTCCCCCCCTTTTCCCGAAACATGTAACTGGAGTTTTTGGTAAACTTGTGCTGTTTCCAAAGTTGTTGATTTTTTCCCCCATTTACTTTTTAGTTCAGATATTTATTTATTTCATACTAGGAAATTTATTAAGAGCTTGACGGAAAGGCATTCTGTAGAGAAAAGAAAAGCGCAAAACAGATATCCGTATAACAAGTTAGAATTTTATCTTGAGAGGGGTTTGTCGTAACAGTTCGTAAATAAATATAATTCAGAAGACTTGAATTGCAAATATCAGTCCAAGTTCAGGGTTAATTTTAAGTGATAAGTATTGTAGATTACCTCGAATGTTTAGGGGAGTACTCTGAACACATTGAATTTGTTCTAAAAACCTTTCATACTTCCTCTTCAAGAGTTGATAAAGCATAAGAGTTTCGTGATGGTATTACATACGTCATAAAAAATAATTTAATTAATGGAAAAGTATGCATTTTATACCAATAAGCTCGTACCTTTTTGCTTTGAAAAACGGGCTTGTAACTCCAAAACAGATGTCAGCATTTTTTTTTGGGGGGGGGGACTTTGCTGCATTTTTTTAAAACCAAAATGGTGCTTTTATTTTATTATTTTAAACCGCTTGTAAACATGATCTTTTTTTGCAAATATTAAAAATTTAATTTTACGGAACTATGTTGTGTGACAAGAAAATTTTCCTCTCAATTCCGGATTTAACGCAAAAAATCGAAAAGAATTAATAATAAAGAAATAAGATACATGACATAACCCACATTATTAGATTAAGTTCATATTCCATCGGACAATAGTGTCACTTAGAGTTCCTAGGGACGCTAGTGCCATGAACTTTCATTTTATAAGAGAGATTAAATTTATGATATTTTTGAAAAAGTATAATTGACAGGTTATTTATATTTGAACAGATTAATAAAGATTTTATGCTGGCACGCTAGTTATACTTTTATATTTATTTCAGACTAAGATTTCTAATTCAGATCTTTTTGTATTTGATAATTAATTATAATCAAAACTTCATTTTCAGCATTTTGCGAGAATATTCATTTTTAGTACCTAATTTCAATCTAAAAATACACAATTTGTGAGTACACATCCATTTTAAGCAGCGTTAGGATGAACTTACTCATAGCTCTCGAACACGTGCGCCTGTCCAGTGAGCGGAAATAAATTAGATCGACAACTGACTCTCCACCTACTCGCGGTTGCTCCTTTTTCGGAATTTATCTTAAGACACCCGTGGTTAGTTGCTTCGAGTACTGCAGGAAAGTCCACTGCCCCTACTCAAGGGGCTCGGGCTACACAGTTAAAGGCACATAAACCTCACCCCGAGCTCAGCTCGGGCTACGCAGTTAAGAGGCTAGAGTAAACGTAAGTACCTCGGAGAGGAAAAACTACTGCTGAAGCACCTAACCCCTTCGCAGCACTATTTGTGGGGATTTCTATTGCAATTACAGCTTGCAGCGCTCCCCCCCCCCCCATTGGCAATTTTTGTAACTAATTTTCAAGTTTCCGTACATGATTTTTATGGGTTTCACAATAAACATACCGTTTATTTTTTTTCAATAGCGGCCTTTGTTTTCGAGATATTTAATTTTGAAATCACTGAGTCCTTTCCTGGACATCATGAATCTTGCTTCTTCAGTAAGGCCATCTGTAACTGCAATACCAGGTTATACCAATATGTGCTGGCTTCCATTTCAGTATACATATTTAGAAGGTTTATTTCTTCCAGTAGGCGATGAATTTCGTGCGCAAGAGTGGTCCTGTCCTTCTTTATAGTCTGTATAGCAGCTTTGGAGTCTCGAAAGATAATCAAACTGTCCGCTTATTTATTTTTATTTATTTATTTTTTTAATCCAGAGTTTAATATTCATGTAAAGCTTTTTGAATTGCTTTAAATCCTCTGATTTAATTCAATCTTGTAATTTGCTGCAGTGCCATCCAAGAGTATGAAGTGCGCATCAGCTCCTCCTTACCATTTTTACTTACTTTTACAAAAAGGAAGTATTGTATTTGCGAAAAAATTTTCACTCAAAAATCGACCTTAAATTCCATTTTACTCACCCCCGAATGAATATTGAGTTGTTTTTTTTTTCCACTCGACCACACATGGATAAGTGCCTAAAAACGTATAGACACGCGAAATATCCATAATAACGATTCCCGAGTTAATTACAACGAATTTTCTCGTGACGTCTGTATGTACGCATATATGTATGTGCGTATGTATGTCGCATAACTCAAGAACAGAATGTCCTAGAGAATTGAAATTTGGTACGTAGACTCCTAGTGGTATCTAGTTGTTCACCTCCGCTTTTGGTTGCATTCGGTTGTTTCTAAATGGGTCTTTTGCCCCTTTTTGGAGGGAAATCATTGTTAATTTCGATGTAAACTCAAGTGGTGTTATAATTTGGCGGACACTCGACGATATGCCAGTCTTTTGGTCGCCAAGGTGGGTTTTTTTTTTTTTTTTTTTTTTAATCTGATTCAATTTGGCCACTTTTGGTGATATTTAGAGAGTAGACTATTGAATCACATTAAAATTGCCAGCAATGGGGAAATGACATTAAACTGGAGTAAAAAGAAGTCATGTGATGCACACATCAGCTCGTTATTTTAAACGAAGAAAAAATATTGGATTTGTTAATTAAAGAAAACCTTGGGAAGAACGAGTAACAAGAGGCAAAAGGCAGAACTGAAGTTCTAAAGTTTCACGTAACTTTGCTAATGATTTTAGTTTATTAAATTATTATTACCAACATCCGAGGTAAAGTTAATAGCCTAGAGCAAATTTTCTGATTTATTGCGTATCAGTTTTTCAATAAAAACTTCATATGCTACGCTATTTGCTAACTAGACTCAACTTTTATTGTTTTCGCTTTTAAATTATAATTTCATAGCGATTTTTTTAATGAAAAAATCAAGTTTTCTTTCTAACCTCATTCACTCGCATTTATACTTTTATTTAGTTTTATTTTAAAGGAATTTATTAAAAGTTACACCTTAAAAATTTGCTTAGAATTTGACATTTCAGACGTGTGCTTCTTACAGAAACATATCAAAACATTTAAATATGTGAAAGCAAGTAAACATGGAGAAAATCTGGTTCTGAACGTTTTTATTTCATAAAAAATGTTTACTTTCTGACAGAAAACTTGATATTACAACGTTTGACTTTTGCATCATGTTTATTCGGGATGGAAAAGCAACCCCGTGAATTAGAGTAGAAAAAATATCACGGATCACTTTTTTTTTCCATTTGAGAAGTATTCCGTAAGAAGTTTTTATTTCCTACCCGTCTCCCCAGGTCGCAATATGTAAAATTTTTTTCTGAAAAATTAAAATATAAAAAAGAAAGCTAAAAATAATGTTTTTCGCTAGAATTAATTCGTGTATGTATCTGAAACATGAGAGATGGTTACATTGCTAACCAGGGGTGTTATGTTTGATTTTTTAATGTAAAAATGCTAAAAAAAAAATTCTACTCATTGTTATTCACATATAAGATAAGTGCATCTTTAGCGAACTTATATCAGTAGCGGATAAAATTTTCGGAATTTAGTAGTGGATGTTCAGGAAACGCGGTATGTTTGTTGTGAAGCCCATAAAAATCATGCGCTGAACCTTGGAAATTAGTAACAAAAATTGTCGACAGATGGCGCTGCACGCTGTTATGGCAATATAAGTCCCAATAAATAGTGCTGAGAAAGGGCTGGACGATCATTTCTAGCTTAAATGTAAGTACCTCTGAGAGGCAAAACTACTGCTGAAGCACCTAACCCCTTAGCAGAACTACTTATGGGGTTTCCACTGCAATTACATCATGCAGCGCCCCCTGTTGGCAGTTTTTGTTACTAATTTCAAAGTTTCTGTACATGCTTTTTGTGGATTTCACAATAAATATATTGTTTATTTTATTTCAATATGGACCTTTGTTTTCGAGATATTTAATTTTAATATCAGGAAGTCCTTTCCTGGACACCCTGTACCTTATGTATGAGTATGAAGCTTACACATTGTAGAACAGATAAGAATACATTTGGGCGCTCCTAAGAAATCATCATTTTGTTTCGTGCAAATAAAATTTCAACTGTTTTCTTTAAATATCAGTCAATTCAATTTCTTAGTGTGATACTACTAGGAATGTTGTTTCAATAAGCCGCTATCACTTGTTGTCGCGAAAACCGTCAATTAGGATGGGCTTTCCTAGTTGAAGACCGTGCAATGCTTCGCGACGGTTTACAGTTGCCCCTCGAAATAGCTGTAAATGCAACGGCAAAAATTATTGGTATGGTCAAAGGAGTGTGCTACAAAGTGTTTTAAAAGAAGGGAAATATCTTAACGTTCAAAATATGTTCTCAAATGCGTTTCTAAAAGTGTTTAAAAAGTGAGCTAAACTTTATAAGTCCACTGAAAAGTCTCGAAAATTGTTCCAAAAACCGTGCTTCGAAGCGTTCTAACAAACGGGGAAAGTCTGAACCTCAAAGTCAAACTAACGTAAGTCACCTTATTCCTACTTTGCAGGAGAGCGAAAGAACTTTCGCCTGGTGCATACAAAGGATTGGGTTTACGCTCTTTTAAACTGGTAAATGATTATGAAGGAATTTATTTTATAAAATTCCGTTGTGATGACTCTATGAGCAATGATATTCTACATAGAGAGTCGTCATAAACTGAAATTTTCCATTTTGGGACTTACGTCAGTTTGGTTTTGAGGCATAGAAGTGTTCAGTTCATGTTAAAAAATTGTCTGAAGATTTGCAAAGCAACTTCATACCAAGCTCATGAAGTTTGAAACGTGGTGTATATTAAACACTGCAAAAGCACTTATTTTCGCGAGACTTTTTTTTTTTTTTTTGAAAATGAAAAAATGAAGATATCAAGGATAGCGATATCTGAAAATTTCTCAAATTTTATATGAACAGAACCGAAAGTTGGTTATATGTAAAAAGATAAAATCTTCCACGAGATTTAAATAGTTGCGATTATGACAGGTTATTAAAATTTGCGAATTAGTGCATGCATAGCAATTCAATAATCATTAAATTCTCAGATTTTGATACGTAAGTTAAAAGTTCAGTTTTCAAAGTTTTGCGGAGTTATAATTAGGGAAACGTACTTTGTAGTCCCAAAAATTAATGCGAGATTATATCATAAAGATTGCCATAACTAATTAGAGTTACTCTTTTCCCTAAATAATATCACACTCATGATGTATCACGTGATTTGCTTCTTTCCATTCATGGCCCCACTAGATGGCGTTGACGCTTTCGGGTCTTGATAATTTTTGATTCTTTGTGTTAAACCGATGCAACTATGATCGGCTCTTGAAATTCTCGAAAAATTCGAAACTTCATATGTTGCCCATTTTGACCGCAAGAGGCGCTGAACGGAGTCCTGTGCATCCACAATCAATGACAAGTTTCAAAGTGTGGTTTTGATTATGTGTCGTCCATTTTGACTGCAAGAGGCGCTGAATGGAATCCTGAGTATCCACCAATCAATGGCAACGTTAAAGGAAGACAGGGATTCCCTGTTGCACCCTCTTTGTTGCCATGAGTTTCAGCGATTGTCACGGCCTATAAGCGTAAGTGAAATTTAGGGGGGCCATGTTCCATTAAAAAGCATTAATTCTTAGTATTTGAATAATACAGTTTAAAATTTAACACGAACTGGAAAATATTTCGAGGTACACTTTATATCTATCGATAGCACATTTCTTTTCACACATAAACACACATACGCATATTGGGGTGGGGGAGGGAATACGTGAGTGAGTTGGTGTGTGTAAATAAACTGAAAATGCATTACAGACTCGTTATTCTTAAACACTTCGAACTTCTCTCTTCAAAAACAACCGCTGAATCGTTCAACTATCTCCAATCTCCAGTAATCAACACATATATATTTTCATTACTCTTGGAGCGAATCGATTTACAAGCAGTAAATTCAATCCCAGAAGATTAGAGCTTCAATGAGAGACTGAATGCTAGATTAAGTAAGAGTTTCATTTTCACGGGGTGACCCGGATGCCGTTATTGATTGAATCCCCGTTAAGAGACTGCGACTTAAGTAAATCCCATCGAAGATACCTGCCAAGATAATTTTCTTGTAGTTTTAAGAGAAAGTGTTTTGATAAAATCGAAATGTCTTGTCCTGTGTTAAAATGGCATTTTTAATTGTGTTATATTGCTGATTTCATGAAACATGTTTACGATGATGTCTAGTTTTATTATTATTATAGATTGCTTTTTCTATTGCTCATGAATTGTTTACTCTTCAATCATTTAAAGCTTGATTCTTGTTTTTCAAGGTACGCTAATATGTTCAAATTATTACACATGTAGATTTATTAAAACCTTTCTATAACATTTGTTTTATTTGATTCAATATGGTAAGCTTATTTTTATTACGTTATCTTTCTCATACTCTACAACATGGGTCTCCCACCTTTTTTACTCAAAAGTCACCAAGTTTTTTGGAGACTGTTCAGAGAATATTTCAGTCCAGATGATCTAGTTGGTATCACCCCCCTTCCCCCCACCTTCTACATTTACGAAGTTTTCTCAAACTAAACGCTCGGTGGTTGTTTTTGATATTTCATGTACATAGTTTTCAAAAAAATGCTTGAAAGGAAGTATACTATCAATTGTTTTTTCAGTTTGCAAGCTTCCCGTGAGTCGAACAAAATCTGTTGGAGGGGTCCGCGCACCTAAGGATAAGGAGACCTGCTCTTTTATTGACTTACTTGCAATTTTAACAAAAACACCGTTGCTAAAATACATGAAGTAATGAAATAAACTGACTGTTTTCAAAAATTTGTAAAAGGATAATGATTGATGATAAAAAAATAATTCTTGCGGAAAATTCATATGATGGGCTGTAAGTTTTGTCTCCCCGAGACCCAAATTTTAGTTCAAGAATTTTCCAATAGAAGGCGCTGCAGATCGTAAGACCGTAAATCAAAGAATGAATGAATCATTCGAAATTCATTGTTTTTCGAAAAATGTTTTTAATAAGCAAAACTACACAGCAATATTTTCAAAATTTCTACCACCGGCTGCAACCACATGTCACAATCGGAGGAATAATCGGTGATTTTCTAAATTTCTTTATTGACTTAAGATCTCACTATCTACAGCGGCATCTATTGAAACAATTTTGAACTAAAATTTGAAACTCTGGGGAGGTGTAGGGCCCACCACATAAATTTTCTGCAAGATTTTTTTTTTCACCATTAACCGTTCTCCTGTTATAAATTTTTGAAATCAGTCAGTCTATTTCAGGACCCCCTGTACGTAGGGCAATTTAGGCTTATATGCCTCTCTGGGACAAACGCCCAAGTGAATGTACTAGGGTGGGTGCACCAGTTGTGGTCACTGTACGAGTTGGGGCCATTTTCACATTCAAACCATAAATACTAAGAATACTGAACATTCTAACTAATCTTCAAGTTTGTTTTACAATCTGAGTAGCATTTCTCAAAACTTTCGCTGTGAGAGGTCCAGAACTTTTCCTCTGTCTAGATGCAGGATGCACTTGTGTGAGGATTGGTGCATTTGTTACTTCTTAATCTACTTACAGCAGCATTAGTTTTCCATATTTTAGGCCATTGTAAAGTTTTCCTTATCAAGCTAACTATAAGATAAAGTTTTAATGTGAGTTTTTTGCTTTTCTTTATTTTGTCATTCGTCTGCATAAAATAGTGTGGCAAACAAATCCCTAAATATTGCTACTTGTGGCCATAGTTATAGTCACAACTAGATTACATACTGTTCCAGTTGCGGTCATATAGAACAGTTAAAGTATACAGTGAAAATATTTTTCAATGTTATCCAAGGACCCACGATACTTATGTCAAATGAAAAAAGTTAAAAATATAGCCAAGTGACGTTATAAACGATCATTATTTCTTCATATCAAAGGCGCATGGGGAGGGAGCAAGTGAGGGCTCAATCCTCCCCTTTGAAGTTAGAACTTCCTTGCTTTTAGTACTTTTTTCTTGGCAAAAATGTAAAAACATTTCTTCTTCAGAAATCAATGAATAAGTTATTAAAAATATCAAATTTTAATAACTCTAATCTGTACTGAAATCAGTTTTATTTGTTAGCAAACAGAACATGGCAACATATAAAAGTTTTCACTCATTGAAATTTCTTTAATCGTCTAGAAAAAATTAAATCGCGTGAAATGCTTAAAGATTTTTTTTTTTTTAATTTGCTTCAAATGGTTATAATTTTGCTTTATAACTAGTGGTTGCTAGCTACATATATATATATATATATATATATATATATATATATATATATATATATATATATATATATATATATATATATATAGATAGATAGATAGTTAGATAGATACATATATATGTGTGTGTGTATGTGTATATATGTATGTATATATATATATATATATATATATATATATATATATATATATATATATATATATATATATATATATATATATATATATATATATATATATATATATATATATATATATATATATATATATATATATATATATATATATATATATATATATATATATATATATATATATATATATATATATATATATATATATATATATATATATAGATAGATAGATAAATATTGTTCTGGCACTGCAATAAAATTATCGAAATATAAGAATTCTTACAGTGCTTATCACTGTCAAAGCTAAAACGCTTTATAGAGGAGATGTTTCAATGCCCCCCCCTCCCCCCCGCCCCTGATGGGTTATTCCACGAAGAACGAAAGAACATAAAAGGAAGTATCCGGAAAAATCAAAACAATTTGAAATTTTTGCAATACATAAGAACTATACTCAGAAACGAAACAGATTTGTTTCGGTATCAAAATCTTTAATTTCCCAGTTTTCTGAAGAAAAACTATTTAGATATTTATCTCTGCTTGAAAATTAAAAAAAAAAATGAATAACGAAGACGAATAAAAAAAAAATTCGATTATTTCTAATGTGTTTTTTAAAATGAAAATTAGTGACAAAAAAAATAAATAAATGGATGTGCGTTTACTTATACGTATAAAGTGAAATAAGTTTAAGACATAATTATTAGTATTTAATGACCTTCAGACATTTGAACATTCGAAACGCTCTAAAACAGTCCTTTTCCCCTCTATAAAGAAATTGAGTTCCATCATTACAAATTTTTTATCGTTTGATCCGTTAACTGACCGAAACGGTATTAATACCTGAGAAGTCTTTGGAAATATGAAACGAAATTAAATAATCAAAATTAAGTTTCAAGTAAAGAAAAGCTCATCATGTACTAAAGAGATATTTTTCTCTCTAAAATACGGGTAACTTTCAAGTTGTAAAATTATCTGCTCCCAAATGTATGAAGCTGAAGAGTTATTCAGGCGCTTGTTTTAAGATTTATGGCCCATTGTTCCATTAATTTTACTCGTACAGACAGGCAAAATGACTGCCATGCATTTCAAAAGTCCAGAAATTCTTCGTATAGTTTTCATACTGTCATAATAAATCTTGTCAGCTACTTTCGAAAGAGTACCTCAACATGGAGTATTTCGTACGGGAGAGTTATCAGTATTTATTTCAAGTAGCATTTGAGAGTGACTTGGACAAGTTTTGGCAACATTTAAAATCCACATATATATATAATAGCTAAGACCCCTATATATACGAGACGACGCATCAGCTTAAGATCAGCCTTTTTGGATCGGGTTTGAGTGAGTGGTTGTCTTTTCTGGCGAGTTATCGTGTTGGTGATTGTCCATTGTAAGCAATTATTAGCGACACGTGAATTGTTTATAAAATAAAATATTATTTTCTGCCAAATCGGCGAAATCCGAAACTTTGCTGTGTTAACCCAAGCAGTGCAACAATGAAGAATCCGATCCAAAATGGCTAAACTTAAGCTGATACGTCAATCGGATAAAGCTGACGTCATCAACAATGAAAGTCGCGCCACGGCATGATAATTTGATAATAGGTTTTAGTAATATTTGACATGGTATTGAAATGTTTTATTTTGACAGGGCTGAACTGGATTTGGTAACTTGACTGTTTGACTGGTAATGGTGTCATTTTAGGATAATGAAAAAACGTAAAATGGTCAACAATGAACGCTATCTACTGGATTTCAGGGTTAATCCACTGGAGTTAGAGTTACAATTTCAACTATCAAAATATCACCAAACAGGCAGTTGCTTCGTTCAAATGTAGAAGCAATTTTCACCCGTCATACTTTGACAGGCGATTTTCTAGTTACAAGTTAATGGTAATTTTTGACATGATTCAAGACTTCTATATTTTTGATAGGTAGAACGAATTTTTAGGCCATTCTGCGTATCATAATGTAGTAACATAGCAAATGGAGTTGTTAAACTTATTTACATTAAACGGCTATAGTGCATTCAGAGAGAATTGATAGAGGAAGTAAACAAAGAGCGTTATTGTTTTTCGCCGATATTGGCCACTGTCCTAAATTACTTATTGGATTAGCGGTTCTTCTCAGAAACATTTCCTTTATCTGACTGGCGTTGTGTTCGCTATCCGAGCGCTAATCAGACAACGTGATCGCCAAGTGTCACGTTACTTTGATCACTTCTACTATCAGTTCTCACTGAATTCACTATAGGTGGTTTATAACTTTGACTGAAAGACGTAGTGGTTAGCCGTTCGCTGTAAAAAAATTCCGAAACGTTACTGAGTATTTCCGTGTAACGTTTCAGGATTTCAAAGGTTTTTAACCACTTCCTGGAAAAATCAAGTATCATTGTCAAAACGTTTCCTGTGTTGCTACAAAATACACGAATACAGACTTCTCACTGTTGTAAAAAATATTTTTAGCTCCCAGTTTAAAGATTAACTGAGCGTATTTATAAAGTGCATTGGTTTCAATTCGACTACGGGCTGTCCCTGCTGATTAAGTTCCTAAAAGGGAGTGAATAAGTATGGACCACGTTGCTTAGCAAGAATTGCAGGTGAGTAAAATTCTCGATACCTACTTGCAATTCTGGCTTTGCTTTATTTTTTAAATAAATCAGGAAAGTAAGAAACTATTACATTATAGCCACCTAAGTTTACTCTAAAGTTCTGGGAACACGACTGGCTTCAAATGGGAAGACTTCTGAATTTTTCAGGAGACGTCCGGGATAGTTTCAGGAAGGTTACCGAATTTCAGCGAAAAACGTTCCTGGTTTTTGTAAGGTATCCTACTGGCAGAAATTGGGCACATCAGCTGCCCATTATTCTCCAGGAACGTTTCGGAATCGTTTTTGGGCCGTGGTAGCCCGATCGGTAGAGTGTCGGATTCGGGGCCGGAGGGTCCTAAGTTCGAACCTCGATGGTCGAAGACCCACCGCCGTCATTAAAGGGGACTGGGCGACGTTAAATATGCTCGTGGTCTCAATGTCCTCCAAGTGAAACGTTACTTCTGGGGGCGCTAGGACCAGGTAGCTATTAGCTCCTGGACTAGTTCTAAATTCTCATTAACTGTTCGATCCGGTGATGGTGCTGCCATCTATCAGTATGTAAAATAATGGAGGCAAGGTACTTAGTATGCAGTCCTCGACATAAATACAGTTGTAGTCAGTTGTGACTCTGAATAGGAATAGGAATCGTTTTTACAGTGTTGGCTTCACACACCTTCGGTCGCGGGTTCCTTACACGCGGTCTGAATGGTCAGAAGACGAATTATTGACATGAAGAAAATCACCAGTGCCCATGTCGCATGATTTTGTGGCATAAAAAAGATCCCTTGAGGACCAATTCGACTAGGTAACACTCAACCAAAAGAAACTCCCAAGTGCAACTTCACATCGTGTCAACTCAGGTACTCACTGTCTGATTGGAAACTCATTATTGGAATTTTCTGTGCCGTTGACATCCACGCATTAATGGTCGCACATGAAAAATTCGTTGCCATGTCGAGGAATCACACTATGCAGCGTTCTTGAGAAAGATAGACAACATTTTAACATATATGCATCATTTGGCGACGTCAATCACGTGTTTGGCTTGAACAAATACAAATTGGAGCCAAGCAGACAGTGAATGCGTACACTTTTTTTTTTTTTTTTTAATTCCAGAAAAAAAAATCCAAAAGAGGTATAGTGGCAAACCTTCTGGCACCCTGTGTGTTTATTTCCGGTCCATCTTTTGCGTGAACGCAAAATAGTTGTAAAAATTATACGACTTTTCCAAAGCTCCAGTGGGGAAAAAATGTTCTTAAGCTAGTTTAGCATTATTAGAGTTTTGAATTATCATCAATGATTCATTGATACTGATTAATAAAATGTAACATTTTGATTATATTTTAATGTTTTGTAAAAGCATGCCTTAAATTACAAACCAAATTATGAGATATACATAAAAGGGTTTCTAAAATAATCTCCAAATTGTATATCAAAATTTCCGAACTCATGAATCTAAAGATTTGCTCAAATCTTTATGAAATACAACGAACATCAAGATATATAATTTTTATTTTAACTGTAGAAAATTGATTCAAATTAATTTAGTTCAAAGTAATTGATGTATATCTGTTATAATTATCCATATTGAATCAATTCGTGTATGCTTCTCGTAACAATATGTTTAGACTCATATTTATTTATGTTTTAACAGTATTCATTAAAATTTCCAAAACTAATACGCCGCTTACTACACTAAGAAATTAGTACAAGTAATCAACCTTACTTTTCTATGCCATCAAAATTTCCGTACAGTGAAATAGTAATTTAAGATTTCAAACTGTTCACATCACTCATACGAACGCATCAAGTTTAGGTGAGAGAAATATTTGCTCTTGGAAAGTATGAATCATCACCAGTCGTTCATCACGCTATCGATGAGTGATTATCATAGTCTACACATGTGAGAAGATGAAATGTTTAGAAGTCAGAACATTTTCTCCACGCAAGGAACATTTTGTTTTTACGCCTCATTTATCATTCGTTTGGTGAAAATTCAAATGTAGATGACTTTTAATGTTTTTCTCCCCGTCTTTTTTCTTGTTTTCTAACGCCCGATGCACAAAGGTAGGGGGTTATAAATTTAGCATGTCTGTGTATCTACGTGTCTGTGTATCTGTCGGCGGCACTTTAGCGCCTAAATGGATGGACCGATTTTGAAAAAATTTTGTTCGAAAGGAGAGTTGATCGAGAGTGTTCTTAGCTAGGTTGCGTTTTCGGATGATATTTATAAATTAACGAAGATATTAATTAAGAACCTCTTAAAGGTTTTCCGGGATTTTTGCAATGAAAACATATTGAAAAATTTAGTACCAAAATAAAGAGTTTTTTTCTGCGTCTAATAGAATATGTTTGAAACTCCAATGTTTCATGGAATTCGAACTATAACGTTTTTTAAAAGCAGATTTTAAATATGGCTAAGCCTTTGTTCACGCGATTGGTAACCGAATTAATTGTTGGCCGACGAAGAAATTAAACGCAACGATTGAAAATGTTTATATATATCTTGCTAGTTTCTGATTGTTAACAAATAAAATACTTGTATTTGATTTTTACAGAAAAAGGCTTTTGAAAGGATTTTCAACTGTCCCTTTTTGCGTCCCCCCCCCCCAACATTTGAGACTCAGTCGGGTTTTCTTTTTTAATTTTATTTATTTGTTAGAATGATTGAAAAATCTTCCATCAAAAAACATTTTTCGAAATATTGTATGTTTTCACGTGATGTGTGTATTCTTCGGAACAAGAAACAAGTTTATTATTCGTAATATGTATTTTCTAGCTTTAAAAAAATAAGTAAAGTCCTTCATTCATTATAGAACAATACTTCAATTCTAAACTTACAGCTAAAATGATTTAAAGATTTAAACTGACTACTCTCGAAATGGAAATAAAAAGAAATATAATTGCATATATATGTATATATATATTTGCAGTAAGTTAATGTGGTGCAAGCTGTGTGGAAACGAACTATTGACATGGAATTTGTCAGTAGGACTTTTCACGCAAGGTTTTACATGGGGCCCTATGAAACTTTCACGAAATATCGTTTAATATCACCAAGCCGACACCGGATTTGGAACACGATTTTTTAAGTCAAATTTGGCGAGATATCGTCAAATGCATGAAAAGCTTCCTAATTATAAGATAACTAAAATAGCAGAATTGTGTGATTATCGCTTGCAGGCCACACAACGGTCCCTGCTGCCTTACGATAGGGCCGCTGAGGGCCAAGGCGGGCGGACCTCTTGTCAGTTTAATCACTGGGCTCACTTATCCCATAAAATTTATAGCACTCCGATTTGGAGCCAGGCACGACCCCAAAGGACCGAGCCCCAAGTTTCCGACTTCGCGGATATGGCCTCTCGTGGGCTCTGCCTGACGATCCCAAAGGAACATTGCAAAGACATCTTTATGTTCTGCGATGTCTTCCCTTGGTCTGCTCTGTATGATTGCATCCATGATATGTTTACACCCGATCAATGTATCTTTATTCTGAATAAGCACATTGCAAAAAAGAACGGAAAGAAGTATTATTTAAATGTTTTCTAATGAAGCTGTAAAAATTTTCAAGCTGGCAGTTGTTTCGTATAAAATATTTGCCGCACACTGCAAGTCTACAGATATTTTGTCTGACACTTGTCCCCCCCCCCACACACACACAGACACGGATACCTTTTCCGTTTTTAGAACACTTTTTTAACGCTTTTCGGATTGCATTTAAGATTGCAACTTTTTTTGGGCACTGACACGTGTCATTTATTTTAGAAAGTTTTGTGGCAGACTTTTAAGAACTTATGAAACACCCCTTTGATTACAGTAAGGCCACTGTATAAGGGGAGCTGACTCATCCGACATTTTGGTTCCAAATCTGTCAGGGGACAAAATTTACATTTGTACAAAAGCCTCGTTGCAGAAAAGTGATGTAAAGCTTTAGTTGTGTTGCCTGAATGACATTTAATCATTTTATTCTGTAAATGAAAAAGATTTAATGAATACAAACTAAAAACATATTATGCTTGAAAATGAGATTCATTACAATAAATATTTTTAGATACATTTTTGCTGAATTTGTGAACTAAGTTATCTTTCTAGATTGACCTTAAGTGACATTTTGCTCCACTTATCATTAATTTTTTTTTTTCGGCAAAGCAACCAACGAATAACTATAACGTATTCATAAATACTAGAAACAAGGTTGGATCCCTAGCAGCCTTGGAACTAAAATGTCGGATAAGTCGGCCTGCCCTTTTCAAGGGGTTCTAGATTACAGCAGTTGTTTTTGCGGTCAACCTCTGCTAGAAAGTTGTTGGTCTTTGACCAGGCAGGATCAACTTCTTTGACGGCATTCGCGCCCCAAGGCGACAGCGAATTAGTGCAGCAAACTTTCTACTAGTATCATATTGCGAGATTCACTGACTGGTAGCTAAAGACAGCAGTTGAAGTTACACTTGTATGAAAGAAAGCTGTGATTTCATAGGTGTTTTCAGCTGTACTCCTAATTTATTCTCCAATGTATTCCTAAGTTTAAGAAATATAGCTGCAGAACACATTCTAAACAGGTTCAATTCACTTTCTTTTTAAGAATGCACGTTGTGAACACATTTTAGTTCACTTTCGGTCAACTGGAGCACTTTTTCTTAAAGTCTTCCAAAGACCTGTCCAATTTGTACGGCTCACTTCACAATAAGTAACTTTATTCCATTTTTGGTGCTAGTTTACAATGAGTGAAGTGAAGTGATCCTAATTCGAAAGATTTGTAATGGGGGGGGGATGCTTATATATCTGTTAAATAGGTGTCCTCCCAGCTTCGCTAACACGAAATTCCCCTGACTTTCAGTTTCAATCACACATTTTGATGTCGGCGAAACTGGGCGTTAAATAATGGGGTAAGCCGATGCCTAAGCAATTAGATTTAAGAGAAAAAACGAGACATAGAAAAGAAAAAAAATTTTAATGGTTTTATACAAGTAGCTGTTTTTCAATTATACAGATTTCATTGAATTCATATGGTTAATTAAATCTTATTTTTAAATATCACACAAGTATAAATTATTTCATGAGATATCGGAAAACACTCAATTTAAACTTTGTCTAATTACCTATTTTAAACGTTAGAAAAATTCTTTTTCCATATTTTCTACTACTTTTTTAAGCGTTTAAACGCATGATATTAATTAAAGAGGAACATTTATTAATTGGAGAACAGCTAATTGAATAGTTAACAGAAAAAACAATAAAAAGTTGAACAGAACTTGCCAGTTGTAGTCTTTGTAAAATAATTAGATAATTTAGTTAAAAATGAAAGAATTGCTTTCAGTTACTTAAATACGAAAAATCACACTATGTTTAGTTGCGGCTAATCAAAATATTTTACTTTTTTTTCTTTTTCTTAGTGAAAACAAACCCTGGATACTTTGCTTGGGAACGTGATTCTGATTTTCTTTATTCGAATGATTCTTTATTTTTATGCTTCAGATAGTTCAGTTCTGGTTTAACATTAACTTAATCATAACGGCGTAGCTCTTGGTTTCATAACAGTTATTAAAAATGTAAAAGCTATTTTTTACGAAAACTGAAAACACAGTCGCTAATTTTCCGCCCTGTAGAGAAAAAAAAACAATTACATGCTTTTAAATTAACTCCTCAAAAAGTTCAAATCTGACTGCATTTAGAAATTTTAAACTAATTGTAAAGTAAAAATTCATTTTAAAAAACGTAACTTGAATGATTTTTTTAATCTAATTCGTTCTGGAAATTAAAAATAGAGTTTTAAAAACGATTTTTTTAAGTTTAAAAAACATGAAAATTTAATGAAATTAATGCATGTTTACCCATAATGAATAAATACACAGTGATGTTATTTGAAAAATTTTGAATTTGCTCAACAATAAATGGTTCATTGAATATTAATTATTTTTTGGGTTTTTAAAAATATTTGAGAAACTGCTTGCAAAAGAGAAGAAAACAATTGCTATTTCTTAGTAATTTTCCCATAAAGACAAATCCTTCAAAAACAAATAGTTTAGTTTGATAATTGCTGAATGAATTTAAAGAGGATAGTTAACTATATAAATATAACATATTATAAAGAAATTTTAATAGTACATTGAAGTAAAAAGACTGGTGCATAAGATATAAACTCAGAGTATCCAAAATAACTTAATGCGATTGAATTTGCAAGCTCTAAAGTGTTTACTAAAGAACTTCTCTGTGAAACTTATTTGAGAGACTAAAATCTAAAGTTAATAAGTTACTTTAAGAACAACAATTTTGCAAGCCTTAATTATTTAAAGGAAGCCGTGTTTTTCCTTTTAATCAATCTTTTGAAAGTGCATGATCAAAACTGAGTGCAAATAAATTACCTTCGAAACAACTATTTATCTATTTAATATCCTATTATCGCTCCTTATATCCATCTAATGATCTCTCTACAACTATCTACACCAAAATATCCATATTTATAGAGATATAACTATATATCTATCTACCTATCCACATCTATCATTTTATTTATCTGAATATAACTATGTCTATTAATGCATATTTATATATATAATCATTTTATCTGTCGATTTATTTGCATATACATCTATCTGTATCTTTAGCTATATATCGATCTACCTTTCTCTATCTTTATCGATATACCTATCTCTATCCAACTATCTGTCAATCTTTCTACATGTATATATGCCTACCAAAAAAATCCATCCATATTTATCTATTTGTCAATCTTCTCTACATGTTGCTATATCTATCAATATCCTTATATATTATTTCTGTAGCCTGTTTTTGGTTTCTACGCCGAATTTCCCTCAATTTTTGATCGATTTCTTTGATTTACGGCTTATTTTATAGCTTATGGTGCTGGCTACTGACGAAAAATAGACCCAAGGTCTGAAAATTGTTTCTTTTAGCCGAAAAACCTGTTTTAAAGAACCAGAATAAGGTTTTCGGTCAAACTTATAACTTTAATTTGCGCTATGACCGACAGAGCTGAGTAGCTTGATCGGCAGAGCGTTCTCTTCGTAACCAGGAGATTACGTGTTCGGGCCCACGTCCGAACAATCTGCAACAAAAAAATTAGAGATATATCGCGCATTACATGAACACTGAATTAAATGAAAAACAGCTATGAGGGAATAGAATAAATGAGAAGGAAATGCTCCTTGCTGATATGAAAACATTCAGTGATTTTGTGCTAAAGTACTCCGAAATTGCACGGTTTTTTTTTTTTTTTTTTTTTTTTGAAGCTTTGGCTCTGGAAAGAAAATTAAAGCATAATGTAAACGAAAATATAAGTAACAGGTTTAAGATTTCAGACTACAATAGAATTGTTTTTTGTTCAGAAAAAAATAATAAATCGTATATTGAAATATACATTCTTCTAATGAGTTTTTGACTCTTTGTACAAATAAATAAAATACTACCTCAATTTGAAGGGTAATATATATATTTTTTCTTCTTTTTGCTAAAAAACAAATAGCTTATCACATTTTTACTACATTCGAAAGTATAGTTCAATTTATTTTGTATTTTAACCGTGCTGTTAAATGATGAACACGTGCTGCCATCTAAGTTATAACGGTTTAAGCAGCCTGCGATAACAAATTGTAAAAATTTTCAAAAATAAAAACATTTTTCTTCAATATCTTATCTTATATATTAATCCCCTCTCATTTTAAAACTTTTTAGGCTGGCCAATGACGAAAAAAAAGACTTACGGTCGAAAATTCAAGTTTTCGAAATCGCCTCTTGCTGTTTCAAAACCTTGATGCTGCCTGTAGTTCTTATGCATTTTTAAAGCAAAGTTCTAATGCAGTTTTCCATTTTTTACGTCGCTTTCGGCAAAAAAAAAAAAAAAGCCTGTGTGTGTTTTTATATTTTAATAAAGCTTAACAGCATTGGACTTAGTTGTTCGGTTTAATTGATAAGTTTTTTTCGGTAGAGCGTTCGGCTATAAACTATCTGAACTTCGGGCAAGCTTGGGCTGTCCGACATAATATCAAATTTATATTAGTATTACGCATTACATGTGCTCATAACATACACACCTAATAAAATAAATGCAGTGGGAAAGCTACTTGGTGTTTCGACTCCTTTTTGCAGGCTACAGTTATCATTCGGATAAGTTGATTGTTAATCGAACTGTGTTCTTTGACTACATCCAGACCACTCAACATAATGTAAGCATAAAAAAGTATTAGATTTACCTAAAGAAATCCTTTTTGTGCAGAAAAACATTTTTATTGTATGCTAAAATGTAGATGTTTCTAATAGCAGTGTTCGACCTTGTGTACAAATGAAAAAATACTACGCCCGATTAAAACTACGAGTTTCACTCAGTAAACCTTTAATTTTTTATTCGCGCGAATACGATATAAAGCATTAAAAGTATTATCTACTTCATTAGCAAGAAATTATTTTCTACTCCTCTGCTTTCTGCTGAAAAAAAAAATACATTTTGTCTACGTTCGAAAAATTACACTTAAGAACGGACTCAGTTCAACTGGTTTTGGTTTTGAATTTTAAGTGTTCGATTAAAAGAGAAACATGTGAGGGCATTTAAGCCGTAACGGTTAAAGCAACCTTCTATGTGAAATAGTTCAATATTCAAAGATAAAAACACTTATTTTCAATCAAATTTATTACTTCTCTAGAATGTTTGTTTCAATCGCTACGTGAGATCTTCGTCATTCTTTAATCAAATTCCATGCTTTGCGAATAATTTTAAATCGTATCATGCTGGTTAATGACAAAACACAGATGCATGATCTTATTATTATTATTATTTTTTTGGCAAAAACCTTTTTTGCTGTTTTTTACTACGCATTCCTTCAATGAATAGCTTTCGAAAAGGAAGGCGCAATTGCTAGGTTTGTTGGGGTGTCGGGCTGTTAGTCAGAATGGCGCCAATTCGAATACGTGCCAATAAATATCTCTTTAATGTTTCTTTTTTTCCCGTCAGATGCTGACATGTGCAGGACTGTATTTGCCACAACCTGTTTTTTCACATGCACAGTTATTGCTTTTTCACGAGTCACCACTCAGCCACACTTTTAATGACATTTATGTTTGCATTGAAAATATGTACGATTAAAAGGGGAGCTATGATCAAATTATCACAACGTTGTATTTAACGAGGTTTTGTTACTGATGTCTTTAAATTACATGCCTTCTCTTCTGCGCTTACTTTTTTTTCGGTTCTTCGTCATAATGTTCTTCCTTTGAAATTCTTAAAGAGCGAAATGCCTTATGAAACGATTTAAAGCACAGTGCGGAGTTCCGCACGGGTCGACTAGTATACATATATTGATAGATATAAACTATTTACCTCATATAACTATTTACCTCATTAACTATTATATAACTATTATATAACTATTATATAACTATTACCTCAATATATATCAATATATACATATCTATTTATTTACCTCAATATATATATATATATATATATATATATATATATATATATATATATATATATATATATATATATATATATATATATATATATATATATATATATATATATATATATATATATATATATATATATATATATATATATATATATATATATATATATATATATATATATATATATATAACTATCTCAGTATATATCTAAATATATATCGAACTATCTATACACCTATCTCTATTTATCCACATATATCAGTCTATCTCTAGCTCTCTGAGTCAATGTGTCTACCTCTGTCTATGTTTACGTATATATTCATCACTATCTATTTATCTATATATCTATTTATTTATATATCTATTTAAATATATAACTCTATCTATATATCTATCTATGTATAACTATACATTGATATATATCTAACTCTATCTTTATCGATCTATCTATTTGTGCACATCCATTAATCTATTGTCTGAAATAAAGCCGTTTCTATATCTACCAATATATACATATCTATCTATTTATCTAAATATGTACCTATCTAACTATCTAAATATCTATCTATCTGTCTATACACCTATCTATTTATTCACATCTATTAGTCCATCTCTAGCTATCTATGAGTCAAGTTGTTTACCTCTGTCTATGTTTACCTATATATTCATCTCTATCTATTCATCTATATATTTATTTATTTATATATCTATTTAAATATATAACTCTATCTATATTTCTATGTATAACTACACATTGCACTAACTCTATCTTTATCGATCTATCTATCTGTGCACATACATTAATCTGTATGTCTGAAATAAAATTCCTCCGAAAAATAAAATCATTTAAAAATCCAAGCCTGAAGTCATTAACTAAGTTTAAATTACTAAGAGTAAAATTTACTAAGTTAACTAATAATAAAGCTAAAAAATGTGAAAGAACTGTAGACCAGTTTTCCTCCTACACATTAGCTGTAGACCAAACAGCACTTCACAAACACCAATCTATTATTATTCCCCTTAGCATGCATCTTCTAGCGATACTCCTGATCGGTTATCTATCACAGCTCTCTTACATTTGAGTTACTGCGCATAGAAGCTGTGAGACAAATCTTCCATAATTTCCTCCTTGCCGCGCATTTATCTCGCTAAACTTCATCGAGAAATCATGTACTCCGCCACTTTCATGCTGATTTATTCTCCGACAAATATGTCACACGTTAGTATTATTATATTCATTTGGAGATTTTTGTAAAACTTAGGCTGCACGGATTTGAATAAGTGTTTTGTTGCTTTTGCTTTTGAAAAAAATCTATGATATCAACATGTATAGGATTCGAATAAAAATATGTAACCAAATTATGGGATACTTTTATTAAACCATCATATTCTTGTAGTTTATTATGATAGCTTCCAAGTTCAAAATTTAAACTGTGCTTTTCAGATGCACTCTATAACAAAACAATCGACGCACCAAGAAGGAGTGATCCGATTACGACGAAAATTGATGGATAGAAGGCAATGCACAGAATAGTAAATGATTAAAATCTCAGAACAATTGAATAATTTATGTCAGAGTTACAGTAACAAGTTCAATAAGGTATTGACCGGCATGTAGCCTGTATACAAGCTGAAGTCCGGCGTGGCCGATAAAACTCCCGGGGGATGTCCAGTGGTATTTTTGGTGAAATTCGCTCCAATTGTCGGACGAGGTTATCAACATTTCTTATCAGATGCAATCGCCATCCGATCATATCCCGGACATGCTCGATGGGAGAGAGATCTGGCGATCTGGCAGGCCAAGGCATAGTTTGAGAAGCTTGTAGACAGTTCATAGCAACACGTGCCGTATGTTATCTGGCATCGTCCTGCTGAAAACCAGCCGAGGTTGCTGCAAAAGGAACGGCAGCAAAATAGGTTTTAGGATGTCGTCGACGTGCCACTGTGCAGTAAGTGTACCTCTAATTACGACCAAAGGGGTCCAGTTATCAAAGGAAATGCACCCCAGAACATAAACCCCTGCCTTTTGAGGGCAGGGTGGCGTGCAAAAGTGAAACCAGGATCCCCCCTCTGCCCTTGGTGTCTCCAAACACGTCTTTGATGATCGTCATGACACAGGTCGAAGCGGAATCCGTCGTTAAAGTCAACGTTACGTCCCCAGTCGGCACCATTCCAACCTGATCGAGTCATGCACCACTGTCATCTGGCTAGGCAGTATGTAGGCGTCAGTGGCAGGTGACGAAATCCGTCGGCACGAGCGTAGATTTCGTTGTCCCAACCGTCTGTAAATGGTCATGATGGACACTAGTGTTTGGGTTGAATGTCTGATGGTTCATAGAAATGAAGAAAGCGCTATGCCAGCTGATCGGACAATCCCTCTGTCATCACGCTCTGTTGTAACCCTAGGTCGGCCGCTACCATCCTGACGCTGAACTCCGCCATTTTCCACCCATCCTTGCCAGCATCTTCAAATCGCAGCATTGCTTCGACTCAAATTGCGAGCGATTCTCCGATTTGAGGTACCGGCCTCTTTCCAACCAAAGATACGACCTCTTTTAAACTCTGAGAGCTGCGCGTAATAAGCACGAACCATGCGGTGAGGCGTTTTTAAGTTGTTAAAAGGTAATCTGAATCGCAATCAAACAGAAAGTTTTAACAACTGTTGAGAAACTGCTCTTTATATACATCTGCTGGATGCGCAGTTTCGATGCGCTGGAGATCAAACTATTCATTCATTGGACACCAAATTTTAATGATTTGCATATCTGGTCAAAACACTCATGCATACAAAATTTCAAAGCAATCGGATGATTACTTCTTGGTGCGTCGTTTATATATATATATATATATATATATAGAGAGAGAGAGAGAGAGAGAGTGTATTCATCTTGTGCATTCTCATAAAAGTTGTTCTTTCAAAGAAAGCAGGTTTTTTCTTAATATTCAACCAAACAAACGGTATTATAAAATGAAATGAGTATCAATATTTAATGTACATATTTTATAGTAAAAGATGATTAACGTTGATGTAATTAAATGTTTGTTTAAGGAACTATTTTAAAATGCATTCATAATTTTCTTGATACTGTTGTAAAATTTCATAATTGTGTTTATAAACTCTTAATTGATATTTTAAAAGTAAAGTAAGGGGGAGTTACCTCAAACATTTCAGTAAAGCATTTTTTAAAGAACTCGCTGATAAACATTAAATATTTACGACTGTATTATTTTATTGATAAAAATAATTCTTCGCTCATAATTACGATTATACATTTGTAAGAGTTACAAGCAGATATTCTTTTCAGAATATATTTTTTTTTAAACTTCAATGATACTGGTATAAATCGCATGTTTTAAGCTTCACAGAAAAATCTTTAGTAAATGCTTTGTTTTTCAACAGTTTTCTCAGTTAGTATTTATTTATATATTTCTTTATTATGCACTAGTTCAGAAGTTAAATTCCATTTTAAAAAAAAAAGTGCAAGAAAAAATATTACAAGACCTGTAAAACATTGAAAATTTATTGCATATTTTCACACCTAAATAGCTCGAATAATAAAGAACGCTTAACATCACGTCTAATGGGTAAAATACAAACAAACTTAAAAAATGCAAAAGCTGAGCTCCCGGTTGCTCCCATATAAAAAATTTTAAAAAAAGAAAAAAAATTTGGAATTTGTGACTTGTTAAATTCTAATTATGCTTTTCGCTGTCACGAGAGTGTGTATGTGTGCAGACGCGTGTGTATGTAGGCATGTGTGTAGGTGTGTGTGTGTTTGTGTGCAGGCGTGTGTGCGTGTGTGCAGGCATATGTGCGTGTGTATGTAGGCATGTGTGTAGGTGCGAGTGTGTTTGTGTGCAGGCGTGTGTGGGTGTGTATGTAGGCATATGTGTGCGTGTGTATGTAAGCATGTTTGTATGTGTGTTTGTGTGCAGGCGTGTGTGTGTGTGTGTGCAAACATACGTGTGTGTATGTAGGCATTTGTGTGCGCGTGTGTGTTTGTATGCAGGCATATGTGCATGTGGGGGGGGGGGTAAATCTCCCCATCCAAGATTGGTCCAGCTCGGTGGTTTGTGGAGTTCGCACAGTTGCGTTTTATGCTGAAGTTAAGCCTTGAATGAGCGCAAACGATTTGTAACCATGGCAACGAACATCTGCTCTCTTAATAAAAAAATAAAACAACAAGCTAAACTTATTCCCGTTGTCATGGTTAATCTGAAAAATCAGAGCAACATCAACTTTGGTCAAAAAGGGCAATAAGCAATTCGTGATTACTCAAAAAAAACCCAAAAACAAAAATTACCAAACCTAACCATCATTAAATCCTCTTCTGTCAAACGCTTTTCGATGAAAGTAAAAGCGTTATAAAGGATTTCAGACTTGACACTTCTTTCTCCCCAGCATCCACGGGAAGATAAATAAGTGTACTTACGCCTCACCTCAACCCATAAATATTCAAAATGAAGGCGATTTCCAAAGCCCGACTGAAAGACAGGTTTCACAAAGCTTAGCCACTGTCTGTTGATCCCCTTCCGAGCGACGTACCAATGATTTTATGAAATATACTATTTATCAGCGACGCGATTTAAAACAAGATGTCGTTTTGCCCGTCACTTTTTATAAATGGTGTTTTGTGCTGAAAGATGCGACCGAATTCCCCAGCGCCATTTCGATGAAGGAAAGCGGACGAATGCAACGACATCGGGAAGGAGGCTGAAAAGTGGAAGCTGTCAGATGTTTTAGAAGAAGCCTTTCGACGTAAAAAGGTTTTGACAATTTCATTATTTTATGTCTTGTCCGTGAGATTTCATCAATAATACTCGAGTTATTTATTGCGCTTTTTGGCAATTTTCTTTCAAAGTGATCGTCAGAGGCGCGAAATACTTTGAAATGATTCATTATCACGAATCAACTGTTTTGATCTCTGTTAAAAAAGTTCATTGCATTAAAAAAAAAATCCAGCAGTCATTTGGATTTTGACGTAATGAGTTCAAATTAGGTTTTTTACAATCGCGAATTTAAATAGGACCATACTCATTGTCTTTCTTGTTTCTACAAAAGGAATGGCATGGAAATGTAGAAGCAGTGGCATACCCAGCACAGGTGACACCCGGAGCTGTAACTTATGGTGTCTTCCCACCCCTCTACAAACGCAAAAGAAAAAAAAAGTTTGATATTCTAAAACATGAAGTTGATACAATTTTCAGAATCTACTACATTTGTATTATAACGAAATTTTAAGTAAGCTAATGCACAAAAGTCAAATAAAAAACTATCAATGCTTTTTGTATTCCCCCAGATGCACATATGCAGGCTGTTGACTGGTTACAAAAGTAAGGAGGGGGCTAAAAATGTTGGACTTGATTATTTCAACCGTATCTTAAACACAGTGAATTCAGTATTTTGGTATAAGAAAAAGTCACTACTAGGTCTATTTATTGACAATATGAACCTAATCCTGAATACAGTATTCACTTCATGATGTGGAGTGGGAAAGAAGGGGTATTGGGGGTTTTCCCCCGGAAAGTTTTAAAAATTGTGGTCTTATAAATGCATTTTAACTTCATATTTTCCATATATATAGCAATTTTGCTACTGTTGTCACTGCTCTGCTGTCACCCCCATATGGGTGACACCCGGGGAGGACCGCTCCTCCCCCCTCTGTAGTGACGCCACTGGTAGAAGAAATTCGCACTCGTTATATTATAATTGGTGATTTTCAGATAAGGTAATACAAAGGATAGCCATGAAAAGAGAAATGTTAATTAGGATGCGGTATAGTAAAGATATACTTACCTCTGCACTTATCCCAAAGGTTATATCTTCAGCGTATACCACAATGGTATTTTTGTTACTTATCAATCCTCCCTATCACTATAATTGCGAATGATCGAGTAACACTGACGTCATCAACAATGAAACTCGCGCCACGACACTTGATAATTTGATAATATTTTTTGGTAATATTTGCCATGCAGGGAAAAGCTTAATTTTGAAGGGCTGAACTAAATCCGGTAACTTAACAGCTTTAATGTAAATCTGTCATTTCAGGGGAATGAAGAAACGTAAAATTGGTCACCTATGAATGCTATCTACTGGAGTTTAGGGTTAATCCACTGGAGTTAAGGTTAAAATTTCAGCTTTTAAAATATTATCAAACAGGCAACGGTTTCGTTCAAATGCACAAGCACTTTTCACCCATCACACCTTGACGGGAGATTTTCTAGTCTTAAATAATGCGATTAATGATCTAGAAATTTTGTTTTCAGACGAAGTTTTGCTACATAAAGCCATTCATATAGCTGTTTTTTCCAGGAAAAGGTAAATATAGGAATAAAACACTTATTATATAAATGTATATTCTGCTTGAGTTAGGCCATCAATGGCTGCAGATGATTTCCAACCGCGACGGCGAAAATTAGTCTTTCCTACTAGCTAGATTTTTTCTTGTCGTCATGCTAATCTAAAAAACGAAAGGAACATAAAAAACTTGTAAAATGATTATAAATAGCAATTTGTCATTGTCTTTATCTTTACTAATAATAAAGCTGAAGTCCCTCTGTCCGGATTTCTGTCTGCCAGGATCTCTGTGACGCGCATAGTGCCTAGACCGTCCGGCCGATTTTCATGAAATTTGGCAGAGTTAGTTTGTACCATGGGGTTGTGCACCTCGGAGCGATTTTTCGAAAATTCGATGTGGTTCCTTTTCCAATCCAATTTTAAGAACAAAAATGTCATAAGATGGACGATTAAATTACGAAATTATCATAACGTGGAACCGTAACATGGGTACAAGCCAATTGGTGAAAAAATTCACCATACATTATTTGTAAATATACAGGCGAACCAAAAGACCTTTTAATTTTGCGGGTACCACTAGTTTGAAATAAAGAAAAAAAAGCAGAACATTACAAGAAATTAATGCTTAAAGAATTTGTAACGCATATTAAATGAATTACTTATAGTTTACCATAACGGTATGCGTTGTAAATATAATCTTTATGATAAGTCTACAGGTGAAAAATTTCTATAATTACCACATCTTTATTACCACATCTGAATTACCACTACTTTTTTCATAGATATGCCTCGTATCACCCAATCTAGAAAATGACCCACATAATATTACGGGTACACTTTTTTCTTCATTTAGATTAAATTCCATTTGTACAAACAAGAAACCCTACGAGTAGGATCCTATCGCAGTTCGTGATTGCAAAAAAAACATGATTTGAATTCAAGGTGTCAACATACAAGTGAATGCCAGAGGCTAGATGCTGGATGTTTATGTTTTTTGGCGATTTACAGGTTCCAAAATGGCTGCAATTGAGTACTGAATTATATTTCACGTAGGGTAAGGCCGTTGCATCATCTAAATTTTATCATCGTTTCTACCTTTTACACTTTGTCATACACGACAACAACGACAAATGGATTCATTTATGCTTAAAAATAATTCTTGGTCTATATATACATCAGCTCTGAAAATAAAAATTTGTCGTGAAGTTGTTATTTTCAGAAGAAAAATCTGAAACGTATTGAGTTTTTTTTTTTTTTTTTTAACTAACTAAAATTATTGGCATTTGACAATTTACAGAACTATCTAAAGTTGTCACTAATGGTTATTTCGTGTGATGAATAAGCAATTTATTGTAGTTTCAAGTGTTTTTGTTAATCTAATAACGAAAGGTTTTTAAGTTTTAATTAATTATCAAAAGTATTGATCTTGATGATAAACTATAGGCATTGTCCTTTTATATACGAAAGGACAAGGCCGTAGAAGTCACCAAAGCCGTTCTTGAAGCTTTCGGCTCAATTTGACTCTCTTTTTTTGTTTTATTGTATTTCGTTTTGTACTTACCATACGACAACAACAACAACATCAAAAGTATTATCAATACAAATTATTGATTGGAGAAAAGCATGCAAGATCTTTACGCACTCGATTCATACGAGTTATTTCTAAAGTAGCATAGAGAAAAATATGTTCTGAGTTTCTCTTTAATGCCTTCCTGGTTCATTTCTGAAGTATCACTATTTATTATCTCGCCATATTTCCGAATAGTGATTTATGACCGAACTGGTTAAACCAATGAGGATGACGCTCGAATAAGCATGAATTACGAGCGCCAGTCATACATATGCGAGTATCTCTGATAAAGCGGCAGCAACTATCGCGTTTTGAGATGATATTTCTCACATTTAGTTTCTCATGTGCTTTATCCCTTCCTTTGTCTGAGCCTAGATAATTGCAGAATGTCGTTCCGCAAATCATGATACATTGATTATGATTTAGCATGTTTGCCGTTCATTGGATAGAATTCAATTTCGTATTACAATGTGAATACTTGCTTTAGATAAGCAGAAAAAAGGGGGAATATTCGAAATGTGAAAACGTTTCAACGAAATATTACCGTAAGTGTGATTGATACTTTCTCTATGTGATGTTCATTTCATCAAACCGTAACTAATTCTGGCTACCAAATCATAAAATATAAGTTTACTTTACAACTACTTTTTTTTTTTTTTTTTCAAATTAGTTTCATTTAATTTAGCTAGAAATTTCGAGAATAAAAATTTTCTTCAATGTCCCAAAACTCGGTTTGTTGTTTTTAGTTTTTTTTTCCTCAAGAATGTAGTCTTACGTACGGCAATTTTCTTAAACTTTAGGTGTCAACAAAAGCACAAAATCGGCAATAACTGGTTGAAAATTTAATTAATTTTAACTATTATAAATTAAATATACTTAAATTATTATTAATAAAAGTTAATTAATAATAATTCAATACATTAAAATGACCTAGTTAAGTTGCATTATAACCTGTTTAGAACAATATTCACACCAGCGCACACAATACAATAAATAAATGCAACAAAAATCTAATAAAAATTGAATGTTTAAAAATCATGACACATTTAGATATTGATTAAACATTAGCATAATACTCGATACAGGACACACATCCACCTTGTATGCAGAAAAATACAATTAACTTCACAAAACAATAGCAAAAAATGCGGCGAAATTCTTCTTCAAAAATAAATATTTTATGAATATAATTCGGTTATTGATGAATACTCGCCGATTCTTTTCAATTGTTAAAAAATCAGAGGCGTATAAAGACGTCGCAGTCTCAGAGTCTGATACAGGAACTCCGGCATTGGGGTTCATCAGTTTTTTTAACGTTTCAAAAAAGACAACAATGTTTTGTCACCCGAACGTTTCATTATTTTGGTTACAGGTAGTCCTTTTTCTAACAAATGCGGATTTTTTTTAGCACAGTTTCCATCTAATACGAGGGGCTAATTACGGGAACCCTCGTATAACAAGGTTTCGGGCAAACACGATACTAAAATTTTACATTTCTTGCCCGACACTAGTTTAAAATCTTCAAATCTGTTTGAAATCAAACTGATTTAAAATAACTACTTACAGCTCATTTAAAAATGAACTCAGCACGAACAAGAACGAAACTATCTAAAAATCACTACAGAAAAAAAAATAATCTATAGAGCGTTAACATAAAAAATATTGAAATATTATAATAAATATCGGCGATTAAATTTGTTCTATAAAAAGCATTCGGGCGGCAAAAACTTCGTTTCATTATACTGGCATCTGAAGAGACTCTCTCAAGCAGAGCTAATATACTGCCTACATATTAATAAAAAAGTGACATGTAATACCCAAAAAAAGGGAGTTCAAAAACTATTTACTCTCTTTTGTGGTTTCGATCAGGTTTTCTTCTCTTTGTTTTTCAAGCATTCATTTTAACTACTCAAATGCAATAAAGCTTATTACAGATTAAAAAGTGATATCACAGATTGGGAGGGGGTTACACAACCCCCATGACACCCTCCCCCCCCCCCATTTTTATCCACCATTTCATGTAATGTCCAAAAAAACTGAATTCAAAAAGATATTTACTTTTTCTCATTGTTTCGCCTTTTCTTTATATTTTTTCATGCAAACACTTGAAATTTTTCCCGTGGTTTGGGTGGGGTGAGGTCATGACCCCCATGACCCCCCTCTCCCTCTCTTGTATCGTCCACTGCCTCTCTAGAAGTGTTTTTTTTTTTTTTTTTTTTTTTGCGAAAAACATCCAGCATGGGGATTTACTTTTTGACATCTTGAATTCAAGTTATGGTTGCTATAAAAGCAAGAACGGATCTATAAAGGCTTCAAGAAGGGGGTGGTTAATTTTTAACTTACCTTTTACTACGCATCTGAATACAAATGCTTGTGGGGAGGGGGTCACCATTTTTTATATAAAACAACAAAAATACAGGTTTTTCCAAGGAGGTCCTCAAATATCATACTTTCCATTTCCGTTGAAAAAGGCATTCTAAAATTGAGTTTCAGAACTTCAATTTTGTAATAATTCCGAAGGAATGTTTCAAAAGATTTTCCCTCTAACATTATCGAAGATCATCTAAAACTGCGCTTTTTGAGGCTTCAGTTTCGAGAAATTACCGGAGGAAAGTTACTGAACCCATTTTTTCCAAAAAGCTTACTGAGATGTCTAAAGTCACGTCTTTAAGACTTAAATTTTGCGAAATGTTCGGGTAGAGAATTGTCAGATCCTATGTTTCTAAACATGCTTTTTCAGAAAAAAATTCTTTTAAAATTTTGGAAACGACCCTATTCCGAAAAGTTTCCGGGAGAGAGATTGGAACTCCATTCCTTTCCTTAGCGTAATCAAAAAGCGAGCTTCCAATTGCACCGTATATTGTTCGAACCAACCTAGAACAATACTCAAAGTCATACCACGTCCACGAACGGCACACACATTGAACTCTAGTTAAAAGGTAGTCTGCCATGATAAAGGACAGTAACTGCAAATTTTTCATTTTTTTGAGCAATCACATTGCTTATTGTTCTCATTTGACTGTTTTGAATTCCTATCATTTTATTCCCCCCCCCCTAGTTCGGGCTGTCCGACATAATAGCAAATTTACAGTAGTATTACGCATTACATGTACTCATAACACACAACAGATAACACACGTAATAAAATAAATGCAGTGGGAATGCTAGTTGGTGTTTTGACTCCTTTATGCAGGCTACAGTTATCATTCAGATAAGTTGACTGCTTATCGAAGAGTGTTCTTCCCTTTTTTTTAAAGCTTTGACTCCGTCCAGACCACTGAGCATAATGAACGCATAAAAAAAGTATTAGGTATACCTCAAGGGAATCCTTTTTGTGCAGAAAAACATTTTCATTGTATGCTGAAATGTACATTTTTCTAATAGCGGTGTTCAAATTTTTGTACAAACGAAAAAATATTACGCCAAATTAAAACTACGAGTTTCATCCAATAAATCGTTAATTATTTATTCAAATACGATATAAAACATTAAAATTATTATCAACTACATTAGTAAGAAATCATTTTTTATTCCTCTGCTTTCGGCTGAAAAAAAAAACATTTTGTCTACGTTCGAAAAATTACACTTAAAAAACGGACTGAGTTCAATTAGTTTTGGTTTTGAATTTTAAGTGTTCGATTAAAAGAAAAACAAGTGCGGGCTTTTAAGCCGTACAGGTTAAAGAAGCCTGCTATGGGAAATTTTTGAATATTCAAAAATAAAAACACCTATTTTTTCAACCGAATTTATTACTTCTCTAGAATGTTTGCTTCAATCGCTACGTGAGATCTTTCTCATTCTTTAATCAAATTCCATGTTTTACGAATAATTTTAAATTTTATCATGCTGGCTAGTGACAAAACATAGACGCATGATCTTATCATATTTTTTTCGGCGAAAAACTTTTTTACTGTGTTTACGCATTCCTTCAATGAATAGCATTCGAAAAGGAAGGCACAGTTGCTAGGTTTGTTGGAGCGTCGTACTGTTAATCAGAATGGCGTCAGTTCGAATCCGTGCCACAAAATATTTCTTTAATGTTTCTTTTTTTTCCCGTCAGATGCTCACATGGGCAGGCCTGTATTTGCCACAACCTGTTTTTTCACATGCAAAATTACTGATTTTTCACGTGTCACTCAGCGACACTTTTCATGATATTTACATTTGCATTGAAAATACGTACAACCAAAAGGGAAGCGATGATCAAATTATCCCAACGTTGTATTTAACGAGGTTTTGTTACTGTTTTTTTTTTCAAATTACATGCCTTCTCTTGTGCGCTTACTTTTTTCCGATTACTTTTTTCGGTTTTTCTTCATAATATTCTTTCTTTGAAATTTTTAAAGAGCGAAACGCCTTATGAAACGATTCGAAGTACAGTGCGGAGTTCCGCACGGGTCGACTAGTAAATATAACATATTATAAAGAAATTTTAATAGTACACTGAAAAAAAAAAAAAAAAGACTGGTGCATAAGATCTAAACTCAGAGTATCCAAAATAACTTAATGCGATTAAATTTGCAAGCTCTAAAGTGTTTACTAAAGAACTTCTCTGTGAAACTTATTTGAGAGACTAAAATCTAAAGTTAATAAGTTACTTTAAGAACAACAATTTTGCAAGCCTTAATTATTTAAAGGAAGTCGTGTCTTTCCTTTTAATCAATCTTTTGAAAGTGCATGATCAAAACTGAGTGCAAATAAATTACCTTCGAAACAACTATTTATCTATTTAATATTCTATTATCGCTCCTTATATCCATCTAATGATCTCTCTACAACTATCTACACCAAAATATCCATATTTATATAGATATAACTATATATCTATCTACCTATTCACATCTGTCATTTTATTTATCTGAATATAACCATTTCTATTAATGCATATTTATATATATAATCATTTTATCTGTCGATTTATTTGCATATACATCTATCTGTATCTTTAGCTATAGATCGATCTACCTTTCTCTATCTTTATCGATATACCTATCTCTATCCAACTATCTGTCAATCTTCTCTACATGTTTCTATATCTATCAATATATATATATATATATATATATATATATATATATATATATATATATATATATATATATATATATATATATATATATATATATATATATATATATATATATAGAGAGAGAGAGAGAGAGAGAGAGAGAGAGAGAGAGAGAGAGAGAGAGAGAGAACTATCTCAGTATATATCTAAATATATATCGAACTATCTATACACCTATCTCTATTTATCCACATATATCAGTCTATCTCTAGCTATCTGTGAGTCAATGTGTCTACCTCTGTCTATGTTTACCTATATATTCATCACTATCTATTTATCTATATATCTATTTATCTATATATCTATTTATTTATGTATCTATTTAAATATATAACTCTATCTATATATCTATCTATGTATAACTATACATTGATATATATCTAACTCTATCTTTATCGATCTATATATTTGTGCACATCCATTAATCGATTGTCTGAAATAAAGCCGTTTCTATATCTACCAATATATACATATCTATCTATTTATCTAAATATATACCTATCTAATTATCGAAATATCTATCTATCTGTCTATACACCTATCTATTTATTCACATCTATTAGTCCATCGCTAGCTATCTATGAGTCAAGTTGTTTACCTCTGTCTATGTTTACCTATATATTCATCTCTATCTATTCATCTATACATTTATTTATTTATATATCTATTTAAATATATAACTCTATCTATATATCTATGTATAACTATACATTGATATCTATCTAACTCTATCTTTATCGATCTATCTATCTGTGCACATACATTAATCTGTATGTCTGAAATAAAATTCCTCCGAAAAATAAAATCATTTAAAAATCCAAGCCTGAAGTCCATAACTAAGTTTAAATTACTAAGAGTAAAATTTACTAAGTTAACTAATAATAAAGCTAAAAATGTGAAAGAACTGTAAACCAGTTTTCCTCCTACACATTAGCTGTAGACCAAACAACACTTCACAAACACCAATCTATTATTATTCCACTAAGCATGCATCTTCTAGCGATACTCCTGATCGGTTATCTATCACAGCTCTCTTACATTTGAGTTACTGCGCATAGAAGCTGTGAGACAAATCTTCCATAATTTCCTCCTTGCCGCGCATTTATCTCGCTAAACTTCATCGAGAAATCATGTACTCCGCCACTTTCATGCTGATTTATTCTCCGACAAATATGTCACACGTTAGTGTTATTATATTCATCTGGAGATTTTTGTAAAATTTAGTCTGCACGGATTTGAATAAGTGTTTGTTGCTTTTGCTTTTGAAAAAAATCTATGTTATCATAATGTATAGGATTCGAATAAAAATATGTAACCAAATTATGGGATACTTTTATTAAACCATCATATTCTTGTAGTTTATTATGATAGTTTCCAAGTTCAAAATTTAAACTGTGCTTTTCAGATACACTCTATAACAGAACAATCGACGCACCAAGAAGGAGTGATCCGATTACGACGAAAATTGATGGATAGAAGACAATGCACAGAATAGTAAATGATTAAAATCTCAGAACAATTGAATAATTTATGTCAGAGTTACAGTAACAAGTTCAATAAGGTATTGACCGGCATGTAGCCTGTATACAAGCTGAAGCCCGGCGTGGCCGATAAAACTCCCGGGGGATGTCCAGTGGTATTTCTGGTCAAATTCGCTCCAATTGTCGGACGAAGTTATCAACATTTCTTATTAGATGCAATCGCCATCCGATCATATCCCGGACATGCTCGATGGGAGAGAGATCTGGCGATCTGGCAGGCCAAGGCAGAGTTTGAGAAGCTTGTAGACAGTTCATAGCTACACGTGCCGTATGTTATCTGGCATCGTCCTGCTGAAAACCAGCCGAGGGTGCTGCAAAAGGAACGGCAGCAAAACAGGTTTTAGGATGTCGTCGACGTGCCACTGTGCAGTAAGTGTACCTCTAATTACGACCGAAGGGGTCCAGTTATCAAAGGAAATGCACCCCAGAACATAAACCCCTGCCTTTTGAGGGTAGGGTGGCGTGCAAAAGTGAAACCAGGATCCCCCCTCTGCCCTAGGTGTCTCCAAACACGTCTTTGATGATCGTCATGACACAGGTCGAAGCGGAATCCGTCGTTAAAGTCAACGTTACGTCCCCAGTCGGCACCATTCCAACCTGATCGAGTCATGCACCACTGTCATCTGGCTAGGCAGTATGTAGGCGTCAGTGGCAGGTGACGAAATCCGTCGGCACGAGCGCAGATTTCGTTGTCCCAACCATCTGTAAATGGTCATGATGGACACTAGTGTTTGGGTTGAACGTCTGATGTTTCATAGAAATGAAGAAAGCGCTATGCCAGCTGATCGGACAATCCCTCTGTCATCACGCTCTGTTGTAACCCTAGGTCGGTCGCTACCATCCTGACGATGAACTCCGCCATTTTCCACCCATCCTTGCCAGCATCTTCAAATCGCAGCATTGCTTCGACTCAAATTGCGAGCGATTCTCCGATTTGAGGTACCGGCCTCTTTCCAACCAAAGATACGACCTCTTTTTAACTCTGAGAGCTGCGCGAAATGAGCACGAACCATGCGGTGAGGCGTTTTTAAGTTGTTAAAAGGTAATCTGAATCGCAATCAAACAGAAAGTTTTAACAACTGTTGAGAAACTGCTCTTTATATACATCTGCTGGATGCGCAGTTTCGATGCGCTGGAGATCAAACTATTCATTCATTGGACACCAAATTTTAATGATTTGCATATCTGGTCAAAACACTCATGCATACAAAATTTCAAAGCCATCGGATGATTACTTCTTGGTGCGTCGTTTATATATATATATATATATATATATATATATATATATATATATATATATATATATATATATATATATATATATATATATATATATATATATATATATATATATATATATATATATATATATACAGAGAGAGAGAGTGCATTCTCATAAAAGTTGTTGTTTCATAGAAAGCAGGTTTTTTCTTAATATTCAACCAAACAAACGGTATTATAAAATGAAATGAGTATCAATACTAGTCGACCCGTGCGGAACTCCGCACTGTGCTTTAAATCGTTTCATAAGGCATTTCGCTCTTTAAGAATTTCAAAGGAAGAACATTATGACGAAGAACCGAAAAAAAAGTAAGCCCAGAAGAGAAGGCATGTAATTTAAAGACATCAGTAACAAAACCTCGTTAAATACAACGTTGTGATAATTTGATCATAGCTCCCCTTTTAATCGTACATATTTTCAATGCAAACATAAATGTCATTAAAAGTGTGGCTGAGTGGTGACTCGTGAAAAAGCAATAACTGTGCATGTGAAAAAACAGGTTGTGGCAAATACAGTCCTGCACATGTCAGCATCTGACGGGAAAAAAAGAAACATTAAAGAGATATTTATTGGCACGTATTCGAATTGGCGCCATTCAGACTAACAGCCCGACACCCCAACAAACCTAGCAATTGCGCCTTCCTTTTCGAAAGCTATTCATTGAAGGAATGCGTAGTAAAAAACAGCAAAAAAGCTTTTTGCCAAAAAAATAATAATAATAATAAGATCATGCATCTGTGTTTTGTCATTAACCAGCATGATACGATTTAAAATTATTCGCAAAGCATGGAATTTGATTAAAGAATGACGAAGATCTCACGTAGCGATTGAAACAAACTTTCTAGAGAAGTAATAAATTTGATTGAAAATAAGTGTTTTTATCTTTGAATATTGAACTATTTCACATAGAAGGTTGCTTTAACCGTTATGGCTTAAATGCCCTCACATGTTTCTCTTTTAATCGAACACTTAAAATTCAAAACCAAAACCAGTTGAACTGAGTCCGTTCTTAAGTGTAATTTTTCGAACGTAGACAAAATGTATTTTTTTTTTCAGCAGAAAGCAGAGGAGTAGAAAATAATTTCTTGCTAATGAAGTAGATAATACTTTTAATGCTTTATATCGTATTCGCGCGAATAAAAAATTAAAGGTTTACTGAGTGAAACTCGTAGTTTTAATCGGGCGTAGTATTTTTTCATTTGTACACAAGGTCGAACACTGCTATTAGAAACATCTACATTTTAGCATACAATAAAAATGTTTTTCTGCACAAAAAGGATTTCTTTAGGTAAATCTAATACTTTTTTATGCTTACATTATGTTGAGTGGTCTGGATGTAGTCAAAGAACACAGTTCGATTAACAATCAACTTATCCGAATGATAACTGTAGCCTGCAAAAAGGAGTCGAAACACCAAGTAGCTTTCCCACTGCATTTATTTTATTAGGTGTGTATGTTATGAGCACATGTAATGCGTAATACTAATATAAATTTGATATTATGTCGGACAGCCCAAGCTTGCCCGAAGTTCAGATAGTTTATAGCCGAACGCTCTACCGAAAAAAACTTATCAATTAAACCGAACAACTAAGTCCAATGCTGTTAAGCTTTATTAAAATATAAAAACACACACAGGCTTTTTTTTTTTTTTTTTTTTGCCGAAAGCGACGTAAAAAATGGAAAACTGCATTAGAACTTTGCTTTAAAAATGCATAAGAACTACAGGCAGCATCAAGGTTTTGAAACAGCAAGAGGCGATTTCGAAAACTTGAATTTTCGACCGTAAGTCTTTTTTTCGTCATTGGCCAGCCTAAAAAGTTTTAAAATGAGAGGGGATTAATATATAAGATAAGATATTGAAGAAAAATGTTTTTATTTTTGAAAATTTTTACAATTTGTTATCGCAGGCTGCTTAAACCGTTATAACTTAGATGGCAGCACGTGTTCATCATTTAACAGCACGGTTAAAATACAAAATAAATTGAACTATACTTTCGAATGTAGTAAAAATGTGATAAGCTATTTGTTTTTTAGCAAAAAGAAGAAAAAATATATATATTACCCTTCAAATTGAGGTAGTATTTTATTTATTTGTACAAAGAGTCAAAAACTCATTAGAAGAATATATATATCAATATACGATTTATTATTTTTTTCTGAACAAAAAAAAATTCTATTGTAGTCTGAAATCTTAAACCTGTTACTTATATTTTCGCTTACATTATGCTTTAATTTTCTTTCCAGAGCCAAAGCTTCAAAAAAAAAAAAAAAAAACCGTGCAATTTCGGAGTACTTTAGCACAAAATCACTGAATGTTTTCATATCAGCAAGGAGCATTTCCTTCTCATTTATTCTATTCCCTCATAGTTGTTTTTCATTTAATTCAGTGTTCATGTAATGCGCGATATATCTCTAATTTTTTTGTTGCAGATTGTTCGGACGTGGGCCCGAACACGTAATCTCCTGGTTACGAAGAGAACGCTCTGCCGATCAAGCTACTCAGCTCTGTCGGTCATAGCGCAAATTAAAGTTATAAGTTTGACCGAAAACCTTATTCTGGTTCTTTAAAACAGGTTTTTCGGCTAAAAGAAACAATTTTCAGACCTTGGGTCTATTTTTCGTCAGTAGCCAGCACCATAAGCTATAAAATAAGCCGTAAATCAAAGAAATCGATCAAAAATTGAGGGAAATTCGGCGTAGAAACCAAAAACAGGCTACAGAAATAATATATAAGGATTTAATGTACATATTTTATAGTAAAAGATGATTAACGTTGATGTAATTAAATGTTTGTTTAAGGAACTATTTTAAAATGCATTCATAATTTTCTTGATACTGTTGTAAAATTTCATAATTGTGTTTATAAACTCTTAATTGATATTTTAAAAGTAAAGTAAGCGGGAGTTACCTCAAACATTTCAGTAAAGCATTTTTTAAAGAACTCGTTGATAAACATTAAATATTTACGACTGTATTATTTTATTGATAAAAATAATTCTTCGCTCATAATTACGATTATACATTTGTAAGAGTTACAAGCAGATATTCTTTTCAGAATATATATTTTTTTAAACTTCAATGATACTGGTATAAATCGCATGTTTTAAGCTTCACAGAAAAATCTTTAGTAAATGCTTTGTTTTTCAACAGTTTTCTCAGTTAGTATTTATTTATATATTTATTTATTATGCACTAGTTCAGAAGTTAATTTCCATTTTTTAAAAAAAAGTGCAAGAAAAAATATTACAAAACCTGTAAAACATTGAAAACTTATTGCATATTTTCACACCTAAATAGCTCGAATAATAAAGAACGCTTAACATCACGTCTAATGGGTAAAATACAAACAAACTTAAAAAATGCAAAAGCTGAGCTCCCGGTTGCTCCCATATAAAAAATTTAAAAAAAAGAAAAAAAAATTGGAATTTGTGACTTGTTAAATTCTAATTATGCTTTTCGCTGTCACGAGAGTGTGTATGTGTGCAGACGCGTGTGTATGTAGGCATGTGTGTAGGTGTGTATGTGTTTGTGTGCAGGCGTGTGTATGTAGGCATGTGTGTAGGTGTGTGTGTGTTTGTGTGCAGGCGTGCGTGCGTGTGTGCAGGCATATGTGCGTGTGTATGTAGGCATGTGTGTTGGTGCGAGTGTGTTTGTGTGCAGGCGTGTGTGGGTGTGTATGTAGGCATATGTGTGCGTGTGTATGTAAGCATGTTTGTATGTGTGTTTGTGTGCAGGCGTGTGTGTGTGTGTGTGTGTGTGTGTGTGTGTGTGTGCAGGCGTGTGTGTGTGCAGGCGTGTGGGTGTGTGCAAACATATGTGTGTGTATATAGGCATTTGTGTGCGCGTGTGAAATTGTATGCAAGCATATGTGCTTGTGGGGGGGGAATCTCCCCATCCAAGATTCGTCCAGCTCGGTGGTTTGTGGAGTTCGCACAGTTGCGTTTTATGCTGAAGTTAAGCCTTGAATGAGCGCAAACGATTTGTAACCATGGCAACGAACATCTGCTCTTTTAATAAAAAAATAAAACAACAAGCTAAACTTATTCCCGTTGTCATGGTTAATCTGAAAAATCAGAGCAACATCAACTTTGGTCAAAAAGGGCAATAAGCAATTCGTGATTACTCAAAAAAACCCAAAAACAAAAATTACAAAACCTAACCATCATTAAATCCTCTTCTGTCAAACGCTTTTCGATGAAAGTAAAAGCGTTATAAAGGATTTCAGACTTGACACTTCTTTCTCCCCAGCATCCACGGGAAGATAAATAAGTATACTTACGCCTCACCTCAACCCATAAATATTCAAAATGAACGCGATTTCCAAAGCCCGGCTGAAAGACAGGTTTCACAAAGCTTAGACACTGTCTGTTGATCCCCTTCCGAGCGACGTACCAATGATTTTATGAAATATACTGTTTATCAGCGACGCGATTTAAAACAAGATGTCGTTTTGCCCGTCAATTTTTATAAATGGCGTTTTGTACTGAAAGATGCGACCGAATTCCCCAGCGCCATTTCGATGAAGGAAAGCGGACGAATGCAACGACATCGGGAAGGAGGCTGAAAAGTGGAAGCTGTCAGATGTTTTTAGAAGAAGCCTTTCGACGTAAAAAGGTTTTGACAATTTCATTATTTTATGTCTTGTCCGTGAGATTTCATCAATAATACTCGAGTTATTTATTGCGCTTTTTGGCAATTTTCTTTCAAAGTGATCGTCAGAGGCGTGAAATACTTTGAAATGATTCATTATCACGAATCAACTGTTTTGATCTCTGTTAAAAAAGTTCATTGCATTAAAAAAAAATCCAGCAATAATTTGGATTTTGACGTAATGAGTTCAAATTAGGTTTTTTACAATCGCGAATTTAAATAGGACCATACTCATTGTGTTTCTTGTTTCTAGAAAATAATGGCATGGAAATGTAGAAGCAGTGGCATACCCAGCACAGGTGACACCAGGAGCTGTAATTTATGGTGTCTTCCCACCCCTCTACAAACGCAAAAGAAAAAAAAAATGTTTGATATTCTAAAACATGAAGTTGATACAATTTTCAGAATCTACTACATTTGTATTATAACGAAATTTTAAGTGAGCTAATGCATAAAAGTCAAATAAAAAACTATCAATGCTTTTTGTTTTCCCCTAGATGCACATATGCAGGCTGTTGACTGGTTACAAAAGTAAGGAGGGAGCTGAAAATGTTGGACTGTTTATTATTTCAAACTTATCATGAACACAGAGAATTCAGTTTTTTTGGTATAAGAAAAAGTCACTACTAGATCTATTTATTGACAATAAGAACCTAATCCTGAATACAGTATTCACTTCATGATGTGGAGTGGGAAAGAAGGGGTATTGGGGGTTTTCCCCCGGAAAGTTTTAAAAATTGTGGTCTTATAAATGTATTTTAACTTTATATTTTCCATATATATAGCAATTCTGCTTCTGTTGTCACTGCTCTGCTGTCACCCCCATATGGGTGACACCCGGAGCGGACCGCTCTTCCCGTCTCTGTAGTGACGCCACTGGTAGAAGAAATTCGCACTCGTTATATTATAATTGGTGATTTTCAGATAAGGTAATACGAAGGATAGCCATGAAAAGAGAAATGTTAATTAGGATGCGGTATAGTAAAGATATAGTTACCTCTGCACTTATCCCAAATGTTATATTTTCAGCGTATACCATTATGGTATTTTTGTTTCTTATCAATCCTCCCTATCACTATAATTGCGAATGATCGAGTAACGCTGACGTCATCAACAATGAAACTCGCGCCACGACACTTGATAATTTGATAATATTTTTTGGTAATATTTGCCATGCAGGGAAAAGCTTTATTTTGAAGGGCTGAACTGAATCCGGTAACTTAACAGCTTTAATGGTAAAACTGTCGTTTCAGGGGAATGAAGAAACGTAAAAATGGTCACCTATGAACGCTATCTACTGGAGTTTAGGGTTAATCCACTGGAGTTAGGGTTAAAATTTCAGCTTTCAAAATATAACCAAACAGGCAATGGCTTCGTTCAAATGCAGAAGCAGTTTTCACCCATCATACCTTGACGGGAGATTTTCTAGTCTTAAATAATGGGGATTAATGATCTAGAAATTGTGTTTTCAGACGAAGTTTTGCTACATAAATCCATCCATATAGCTGTTTTTTCCGGGAAAAGGTGAAGATAGGAATAAAACACTTATTATATAAATGTAAATTCTGCTTGAGTTAAGCCATCAATGGCTGCAGATGATTTGCGACCGCGACGACGAAAATTAGTATTTCCTAACTAGCTAGATTTTTCCATTTTGTCATGCTAATCTAAAAAACCAAAGGAACATAAAAAACTTGTGAAATGATTATAAATAGCAATTTGTCATTGTCATTATCTTTACTAATAATAAAGCTGAATGTCCCTCTGTCCGGATCTCTGTCTGTCAGGATCCCTGTGACGCGCATAGTACCTAGACCGTTCGGCCGATTTTCATGAAATTTGGCACAGAGTTAGTTTGTACCATGGGGGTGTGCACCTGGAAGCGATTTTTCAAAAATTCGATGTGGTTCTTTTTCCAATCCAATTTTAAGAACAAAAATATCATAAGATGGACGATTAAATTACGAAATTATCATAACGTGGAACCGTAACATGGGTACAAGCCAATTGGCGAAAAAATTCACCATACATTATTTGTAAATATACAGGCGAACCAAAAGACCTTTTAATTTTGTGGGTACCACTAGTTTGAAATAAAGAAAAAAAAGCAGAACATTACAAGAAATTAATGTTCAAAGAATTTGTAACGCAAATTAAATGAATTACTTATAGTTTACCATAACGGTATGCGTTGTAAATATAATCTTTATGATAAGTCTACAGGTGAAAAATCTCTATAATTACCGAATCCGAATTACCACTACTTTTTTCATAGATATGCCTCGTATTACCCAATCTAGAAAATGACCCTCATAATATTACGGGTACACTTTTTTCTTCATTTAGATTAAATCCCATTTGTACAAACAAGAAACCCTACGAGTAGGATCCTATCGCAGTTCGTGATTGCAAAAAAAACATGATTTGAATTCAAGGTGTCAACATACAAGTGAATGCCAGGGGCTAGATGCTGGATGTTTATGTTTTTTGGCGATTTACAGGTTCCAAAATGGCTGCAATTGAGTACTGAATTATATTTCACGTAGGGTAAGGCAGTGATTAATGCCGTTGCATCATCTAAATTTTATCATCGTTTGTACCTTTTACACTTTGTCATACACGACAACAACAACAAATGGATTCATTTATGCTTAAAAATAATTCTTGGTCTATATATATATACATCAGCCCTGAAAATAAAAATTTGTCGTAAAGTTGTTATTTTCAGAAAAAAATTCTGAAAAGTATTGAGTTTTGTTTTTTTTTTCTTTTTTTTTTTCAAACTAGCTAAAATTATTGGCATTTGACAATTTACAGACTAAAGTAAGACGAAACAACGTTAGATGAAGCACAAATTTGCAAATTACAGCAGACACTGTTTCGGCGTTACAGTGAACGCCTTTTTCAATGCAAAAAAGGATGAGCTTATGGATGAAAAGACATGTGACAAAAGCTCCGGATGTCATGGTATGACATCCGGAGACATCTCCAGGTGACATCCGACAAAAGCTCCGGATGTCTTTTCATTCATAAGCTCATCATTTTTTTGCATTGAAAAAGGCGTTCCCTGTAACGCCGAAACAGTGACTGCTGTAATTTGCAAATTTGTGCTTAATCTAACGTTGTTTTGTCTTACTTTACTGTGCAGCACAAAGGTATTTATTTATCTTAATTTACAGACCATCTAAAGTTGTCACTAATGGTTATTTCGTGTGATGAATAAGCAATTTATTGTAGTTTCAAGTGTCTTTGTTAATCTAATAACGAAAGATTTTTAAGTTTTAATTAATTATCAAAAGTATTGAACTTGATGATAAACTATAGGCATTGTCCTTTTATATACGAAAGGACAAGGCCGTAGAAGTCACCAAAGCCGTTCCTAAAGCTTTCGGCTCAATTTGACTCTCTTTTTTTGTTTTATTGTATTTCGTTTTGTACTTACCATACGACAACAACAACAACATCAAAAGTATTATCAATACAAATTATTGATTGGAGAAAAGCATGCAAGATCTTTATGCACTCGATTCATACGAGTTATTTCTAAAGTAGCATAGAGAAAAATGTGTTCTGAGTTTCTCTTTAATGCCTTCCTGGTTCATTTCTGAAGTATCACTATTCATTATCTCGTCATATTCCGAATAGTGATTTATGACCGAACTGGTTAAACCAATGAGGATGACGCTCGAATAAGCATGAATTACGAGCGCCAGTCATACATATGCGAGTATCTCTGATAAAGCGGCAGCAACTATCGCGTTTTGAGATGATATTTCTCACATTTAGTTTCTCATGTGCTTTATCCCTTCCTTTGTCTGAGCCTAGATAATTGCAGAATGTCGTTCCGCAAATCATGATACATTGATTATGATTTAGCATGTTTGCCGTTCATTGGATAGAATTCAATTTCGTATTACAATGTGAATACTTGCTTTAGATAAGCAGAAAAAAGGGGGAATATTCGAAATGTGAAAACGTTTCAACGAAATATTACCGTAAGTGTGATTGATACTTTCTCTATGTGATGTTCATTTCATCAAACCGTAACTAATTCTGGCTACCAAATCATAAAATATAAGTTTACTTTACAACTACTTTTTTTTTTCAAATTAGTTTCATTTAATTTAGCTAGCAATTTCGAGAATAAAAATTTTCTTCAATGTCCCAAAACTCGGTTTGTTGTTTTTAGTTTTTTTTTCCTCAAGAATGTAGTCTTACGTACGGCAATTTTCTTAAACTTTAGGTGTCAACAAAAGCTCAAAATCGGCAATAACTGGTTGAAAATTTAATTAATTTTAACTATTATAAATTAAATATACTTAAATTATTATTAATAAAAGTTAATTAATAATAATTCAATACATTAAAATGACCTAGTTAAGTTGCATTATAACCTGTTTAGAACAATATTCACACCAGCGCACACAATACAATAAATAAAAGCAACAAAAATCTAATAAAAATTAAATGTTTAAAAATCATGACACATTTAGATATTGATTAAACATTATCATAATACTCGATACAGGACACACATCCACTTTGTATGCAGAAAAATACAATTAACTTCACAAAACAATAGCAAAAAATACGGCGAAAATCTTATTCAAAAATAAATATTTTATGAATATAATTCGGATAGTATTGATGAATACTCACCGATTCGTTTCAATTGTTAAAAAATCAGAGGCGTATAAAGACGTCGCAGTCTCAGAGGATGATAGAGGAACTCCGGCATTGGGGTTCATCAGTTTTTTTAACATTTCAAAAAAGACAACAATGTTTTGTCACCCGAACGTTTCATTATTTTGGTTACAAGTAGTCCTTTTTCTAATAAATGCGGATTTTTTTTAGCACAGTTTCCATCTAATACGAGGGGCTAATTACGGGAACCCTCGTATAACAAGGTTTCGGGCAAACACGATACTAAAGTTTTACATTTCTTGCCCGACACTAATTTCAAACTGATTTAAAATAACTACTTACAGCTCATTTTAAAATGAACTCAGCACGAACAAGAACGAAACTATCTAACAAACACTACAGAAAGAATAATCTATACAGCGTTAACATAAAAATTATTGAAATATTATAATAAATATCGGCAATTAAATTTGTTCTATAAAAAGCATTCGGGTGGCAGAAACTTCGTTTCATTATACCGGCATTTGAAGAGACTCTCTCAAGCAGAGCTAATATACTGCCTACATATTAATAAAAAAGTGACATGTAATACCCCAAAAAAGGGAATTCAAAAACTATTTACTCTCTCTTGTGGTTTCGATCAGGTTTTCTTTTCTTTGTTTTTCAAGCATTCATTTTCACTACTCAAATGCAATAAAGCTTATTACAGATTAAAAAGTGATATCACAGATTGGGAGGGGGTTACACAACCCCCATGACACCCCCCCCCTTTTTTTTATCCACCATTTCATGTAATGTCCAAAAAAACTGAATTCAAAAAGATATTTACTTTTTCTCATTGTTTCGCCTTTTCTTTATATTTTTTCATGCAAACACTTGAAATTTTTCCCGTGGTTTGGGGGGGGGGGGGTGAGGTCATGACCCCCATGGCCCCCCCCCTCACTTGTATCGTCCACTGCCTCTCTAGAAGTGTTTTTTTTTTTTTTTTTTGCGAAAAACATCCAGCATGGGGATTTATTTTTTGACATCTTGAATTCAAATTATGGTTGCTATAAAAGCAAGAACGGATCTATAAATGCTTGAAGGAGGGGGTGGTTAATTTTTAACTTACCTTTTACTACGCATCTGAATACAAATGCTTGTGGGGAAGGGGGTCACCATTTTTTATTTAAAACACAAAAATACAAAGATTTTTCCAAGGAGGTCCTCAAATATCATACTTTCCATTTCCGTTGAAAGAGGCATTCTAAAATTGAGTTTCAGAACTTCAATTTCGTAATAATTCCGAAGGAATGTTTCAAAAGATTTTCCCTCTAACATTATCGAAGGTCATCTAAAACTGCGCTTTTTGAGACTTCAGTTTCGAGAACTTACCGGAGGAAAGTTACTGAACCCATTTTTTCCCCAAAAGCTTCCTGAGATGTCTTAAGTCACGTCTTTAAGACTTAAATTTTGCGAAATGTTCGAGTAGAGAATTGTCAGATCCTACGTTTCTAAACATGCTTTTTCAGAAAAAAATTCTTTTAAAATTTTGGAAACGACCCTATTCCGAAAAGTTGGGAGATTGGAACTCCATTCCTTTCCTTAGCGTAATCAAAAAGCGAGCTTCCAATTGCACCGTATATTGTTCGAACTAACCTAGAACAATACTCAAAGTCATACCATGTCCACGAACGGCACACACATTGAACTCTTGTTAAAAGGTATTCTGCCATGATAAAGGACAGTAACTGCAAATTTTTCATTTTTTGAGCAATCGCATTGCTTATTGTTTTCATTTGACTGTTTTGAATTCCTATCATTTTATTCCCCCCCTCCCCCGCCTCCCTCTGCAGCACCACCAGCGACCGGCCTCACGATGCTGCTCCTATAGCGAAAACCGTCTCCAGGTTACGTAAACATCCTACACACACATATACCTGCAGACACACACACACACACACACTCATGCCTGCACACAGACACAAACACACACGCCTACATACACACACTCGTGATTGCAAAAAACATAATTTGAGTTCCAGTTGTCAAAATCCTTTTTTTTTTTTTTTTTTTTGAATTTTTGTCATCGATTGTACGTTATCTTTAATGTACAAGCTCGCTTATTTGGTTTCAGCTGAAAACAATTCGCGAAAAAAAAGTCTATTTTTCTATTGTTAGCATTGAAACCACCACACATTTCTTCAAATACCTCGAAAACTCATTTTTGCAGATACTGCCTACCTGCACACGGCAGTATTGCTTTCTCTTCAATAAAATGATTAATCACTTTTCGCGACATTTTTTTTTCTTACTATACACTTAAGGTACAACGTTCTCTTACAATTACACTTTTCTTCTTCTTTTTTTTCTTTTTCCTTTTCCTTTTTTTTAAGATCTCGTGAGCCTATGAAGTATTCTTGAGCAAATTGCATATTCATAGGACACTGTGTTGGTCATCAATGAATTATTGAAATTTGCCAAGGTTTTTTATGTCACCTTTGTTTTAATTCTCTTCCTGGATAGATCCTTTTTAGAAGCAACGAAAAAAATGCGTTTTTATTTATTTATTTATTTTTAAGTAAATAAACTTCACGTTTGTAAATAAGAAAATCTGATCTACGAAAAGATAAATTTAGAATAAAAAGTTCTCCAAAACACGTGCTCAAAAGCGATTTTTTATTAGCACATAATAAAGTCGGTTACTCGTATGAAAAAACATTACGAGAAAATCCGATAAAAGTCAAAACTGGAAAACTATTTTTAGACAAACTTCTTTATTTTTCTATTTATATTTCGAATAAATGTATGCAGAACAATTTTGCTAACACTTTGGCATTTAGATTTCTTTTTGTAAAGAATGCTGGATTTAAGTGTTTGAACTGCTCATTTGAGAAAAACTGACTCACTTAGTGAAAATGAAAACCAGTATTTTTTCCCTCTAGCTCATTTGTATTCAAATCTTGCAATTATGAATTTGTATTTCATACGTTTTATAAAAATACAGGTTAGTATTTACTCCCTATCCTCACATATATAATAGCGGTGGTCGAGTAACGCTCCTGACGTCATTAACAATGAAACTCGCGCCACGGCATGATAATTTTACAATATGTTTTGGTAATGTTTAAAATGCAGGGAAAGGCTTTATTATGACAAGGCTGAACTGGATTCGGTACTGTTTGACCATCGATTACATGGAAAGGCTTATATCCGGTTTAAAGGCGGAAATGGACGTATCTATTACTTTATAGGGGTGTTAGTTGATTTGTTTCAAATGTGCACTTTTGCCTCTATTATTCAGCCTTAGTTTTGTAAAAATGAAAATTTGCTTACTGCAACATTTATTAAATCTAAAGTATATTTGATCGATATTCTCACGGTAAAAATAAATTGATTTATTTATTCACAACAAAGCTTTGAGTTTACCATTTTGCTTTTACGTTCCTGAACCAAATGAAAATATTTTCTTTTCTTTTTGTTGTTTACATGGTAACTATTTTTGCTTCCCCTTATTCTATTTTTGAGACTGCAATAAATAAATAAGGCACTAGTGACATTATAAAACGTGTGTATCAATATCCCATCGCTATTTTCCCATACCCCCCTCTAGATTCATTCAGATGGACTCGTCTTTACTTGGCAGATTGCCGAATTACATACAATCCGTGGTCAAACAGTATCTTAACTGTTTTACTGGTAAAAATGTCATAGGAGACTACTGGTAAGACTCATTATAGGAGAAAGCAGAAACGAAAAAGTGGTCAACAATGAACGCTACCTACTGGAGTTTAGGGTTCATCCATTGGGGTTAGGGTTACAATTTCAACTATCAAAATATCACCAAACAGGCAATGACTTCGTTCAAATGTAGAAGCAATCTTCACCCGTCATACCTTGATGGACGATTTTCTAGTCTTATAATAATATAAAATAAATACGTTCCAACTAAAACAAAACCAACCAGCTAAACTTTCTTGCCAAGCTCACTTAAATTACGCTAAACTATGTGCACAGCAGGAAAAATCAGCATACAGGTTAGATAGAGCATCAAATCTAAACTTGGCTTGAAAAATAATGAAAAACCACCAAATTGATTAAAATTACAAAAACAAAGTACATAAATGCCTAAAAAAACAATTGCAGTTTGCAAAGTTTGTAACAATATTAAAAGTTCAGGAATCAAAGTTTCCAAGTTGAGAGCAAAGTTTTACAACATGTTTAGCTGTGCGGGTCTTCCTTTTCCTTTTGCATTGTAATTTAATATGTTTTAAGTATATGATATTTCTTTATGCAATTCAGAAAAGCAAAATATTAACTAAAAATATAACTAATTTAAATTTTTTCTGAGCTTAAAATATTAATTATTTCTTTAGCTTTCTCCATTAGTAGCAATTGTTGTTGTTGTTTAATTTTCCCAATAAAACATGAGATTTATGCAGGAGAAAAGGGGCACATGTGAACACTTTTTTTCATTCATCTCAAAAAATATTATCAATTTTTTCAGAGCAAGAGTGTCTCCAAAATAAATTGTCTTTTCCTTGTGCCATTATTTTTTTTTTTTTTTCACATTTTTAAAAATAAAATTTCGTTAATTTATGGAATTATTAAAAAATATATTCAATTGTTTACATGTGCCGTACAGGGGGACAAATATGAACACGATTAAAAAATACTGGACAGGCAACATATTTCAACGAAAAATTATTTAATAAGAAACGTGTAAGTATATAGCAATTACTCTGAAAGGCTTGTAACCAAGTATCAAATGTTTGTGTCAGTTTGAATTGAACAATCAATGTTAATAAAAATCATTTTTTCCAGATTATATAACTCTGCTTACTATCAAATTTTAAAGTTTCGCAGCATGTTCTAATCACAGGATCGACAATAATAAAACTTTTTAAGACTAAACAAAACAAACAATACTTTATTGTGCAAGGTTTGTTTTTTTATATAGTGCGTTTAAGTTTCATACAGAAAATGATGATGAGATTTAAAACTATTTTACACTTCAGTTTTTATTTAAGGGAAAAAACAATTTCTTGTAAATATTATTTAACACTAAGTTGTTGGCCAACTATTTTGGGAACAAAAGAATCAAAAACATAAAAAAATAATAAAAAGAATAATTAAATAATTTAAAATGATGCAATAATAATTAACAATAAATTTACGAACTGACTAAAACAAAATTTAATGTATAAACCTTTACACCCTTTTTAACACTTATAATAACTCTACACTAATATTTATATTACGGAGAGGATATGGAAACTGTTTAAATGTGCCGCTACTAGGATGTCGATTTTTTTTTTTTTTTAATCGATGTTTTGGTTTCGATGTTTTTTCGATGATGATCTGTTTGCATTGTAATTGAAAATTATGATAAATTTTGTTTCAAATTTCTCGCTAGGTAATTAAGTTTACTAATGGAAATACCCAAAAAAATTCATTTATTTGCATTCATTTTATAAAACCAAGTTTTCTGTGCAGAGGATGATTTTTGGGATGATCACTACAAGATGGTAGAAGATAACTGAAATGAGAGGAAGAGGTCAAAGCAATTGAAAGAACTCAACACAGGTAGTCTAGTGCAAGAGTTTGCAGTCTATTTCAAGTCTCCAGTTTTTAAACTAAAGGAAAATTCTTTACATTATTACACTGAAAATTATAATTGTAATAATTCAGAAACTGGTAAACCTTGCGCTAAAGTATTTGACAGTGATGGCAGCTTCTCTTCCATCGGAAAGATTTTTTTCTCTGACTAGTGCGATGGTCAACGAAAAGAGAAATGTGCTTCTGGGGGGACAAAGTAAACAACTTCTTTTTCTCCAAAATGTCATCACTAATAGTCGGGGTTACTAATCGTCTTCCCCCAACAAGTCGCACCTCTATTACTTACAAATTGTGCTCAATTATACACTGTAAAAAAATTCCGAAACGTTACTGGTTATTTCTGTGTTACGTCTCGGAATCTTAATTGTTTTTATCCACTTTCCGGAAAAATCAAGTATCATTGTCAAAACGTTTCCTGAATTGCTACAAGTTGCACGAACCCAGACTTTTCACTGTTGTAAAAAATATTTTTAGCTCCCAGTTTGAAGATTAACTGAAAGTATTTATAAAGAGTACCTGCTTCTATTCAATCACGAGCCGTCTGTGCTAATTAGGATCTCAAAGGAAGCGAATAAATAAGGACTACGTAGCTTTGCAAGAATTGCAGGCAAGATTCTCGTTACTTACTTGCAATTCTGGCTTAGCTATGGCCATGCTTGCAATAAACGTCTTGGAACTTCCTTGATCAACTAGGAAGATGCAGAGCTATTTTATTATACCTCTTTAAGTTTACTCTAATTTTCCAGAGACAGGACTGGCTTCAAACAGGAAGATTTCTGAATTTTTCAGGAGGCCTCCGGGATTATTTCAGGAAGTTTAACTGAATATAAGAAGAAAACTTTCCTGGTCATTGCAAGGTATGTTGCTGGCAGAAATTGGGCACATCAGCTGCCCATTATTTTCCAGGAACGTTTCTGAAAAGTTTTTGTAGTGTATAGCACTAACAGTATAACACCTATTTTGTGATCATAATTGTTATGAATAATCTTGTATTTTTAATATAATTTGCACAACTCTTTCTCATCATTCAACTTACGGTAAGTGCACATTTTTTCTTAGATTCTGTTTTGATAGTTTTACTTTTAGAACATTCAGTTTGAAAATATTGCTTTATTAATGTAAGTAATTTGTACAGGGTCCATTATGAAAGTAATGAGCATAATGTTATTGTGACGCGACGATAGATGGCAGCACGGTAAAACTGACTGGAAAATGTGGTGGGGGATATGCCCTTTCAATGCATCCGGTCGTCAGTTGAGTTCGAGCAGTGTGAGAGGAGATACGTGCCTCCGCTTGAAGTGTGTTTTCAACTTTTGTAACATGACACGATGGAGCGTTCGCTTAAACAACGAAACGTCGTAAAGTTTTGCGTGAGGCTTGGAAAAAATGCAACCGAAACATTCCAGATGTTGCAAGAAGCCTTCAAGGACGATTGCATTTCAAGTCACAAAGCCTTCATCATTACCAACTTCCCGGCCCGGAGCAACACCCCGGTGATCCCTCACCCCCTTACAGTCCCGACCTAGCTCCATGTGACTTCTTTTTGTTTCCGCGACTGAAGAGAAAGATGAAAGGAAAACATTGGGAAACCGTGGAAAACATCCAACACCATGTTAGAACGTTCCTGAGAGGCATTCCCTTCAAGGAGTTTCAGGGTGCCTTTCAGGCGTGGCTAACACGTCTCCGCAAGTGAACTGATGCAGGAGGAATGTATTTTGAAGAATATTGAACATTTGTACAAATTACGATCAATAAACAAATTTTGCCAGTAAATGCTCATTACTTTCATAATGGACCCTGTATTAATCGTTGCATCTCTTATCATACCATTTTTTGTCCTACTATGGTACCAAGATGTTGCAAAATTATTCCTATTAAATTGTATTCATGATTTGAGGTTCAGTATTTTCAAAATGCCGAAAAAAATTCACTGATCCATTAAGAAACCTTTCCTAGAGATTATCATATATATAAGTCTGTAGTGTAGTATATTCAAAAATGTATGTTATATTTAGGGCATTCAAAAAGTAAGTTGCACTTATTTCCCCACAGATGGCAGCATTTCGTAACAAGAAGGAAACGTGCGCAGACGATACTTAAGTTCCTCAGCTTCCAAATGCAGCAAATTCATTCGGATAGTTTGAATCGTTGCTGCGTAGTACGAGAAAAAAATGGCGCGGCAACTGGAAACGTACTCCAACGTTGAAGTCCGCGGAACAATACGTTTATTGTGGGCAAAGCTGTGAAAAAAAACCGACGTGGAAAGTTAGGCAAAGGCGTTGTCCTCTTCCATCACAATGCAAGACATTTCAAGGCGCGCACAACATAGGATTTGCTTCGCAGTTTTGGATGGGAGGTCTGGCAGCATCCACCCTACAGTCCCAATCTGGCGCCCTGCGACTTCCACGTGTTCGCCAAACTCAAAGAATATTTGGGTGGAAGACACTTTACCAGCGGTCACCAGGTTCAGACAGCTGTTCTAAGCTGGTTCAATGACCAGGGAGCGGGTTTCTATCGTCAGGGCATCGAACGATCAGTGCTACGGTTCGACAAATGTCTGCAGCGACTGAGAGATTTTGTAGTAAAATAGAGTGATGTATCTGTGTCATATTGTATTGTAACAGACTTCTCAATAAAGTGTTTTTTGACCTAAATTGTTCGAGTGTAACTTACCTTTTGAACCCCCCTAGTATATTGATAAAAAGATCGATGTTTTTTGGTCGGTGTATCAATATCATCGATGCTTTAATTTTTTACAACGATATTTTGTAACGTCGATGTTTTGAAATCGGTGTCGCACATCTAGCCCCTACATGCTGTGTCCACAAGTGCCTCGTCACGTACATTAGAATATTTTTTTAAAAATAAAGGATTCTTAACTTAATTTAAAAATTTAAACATTGTCATAAATATACTTGAATGTTCGTATAATTAATTGTAATAATTAAGTTTAGCTGTTAATTTATTTAAAATACGTTTTCACTTGAAGAAGACATCAATAATTTTAAATACAACACCAGCTAAAACAAACAAATCGTCACCATAGAAACATAAACTGGTTCATTGCTCCCAACGTTTGGCCAAGTGAGACTTTTACTGCCATTACTTGAGAATTTTCAAGATTTTTCACTTGACGTTATCCTAGTAAAACATACCATGTTCAAATCTGCCCCGCGGTCATATGTGCCCAATTTTCCCCTACGCACAATATGTATATACAGCCCCAAAAGAAGGAATCCATTTTTTTTTTTTGGCTAATTTAAATTTCAATTTATTTCTGAGCTTCTCATTTAATTTATTTACTTAACTTTTTCCCTTAGTTGCATTATTTTTTAATTTTTCCAATTTCCCCAACAACAAGGGAGATTTTTATACGTACAATGTACTGCCAAAAGAGGGAATACATTTTTCTAAATCTTCCGTTTCTGTTCTCAAAAAAGAGAGGTAAGCTGACTCATTTTGAGCCTTCATACTTCGAAGCGAAAATAGAAAATGAATAAGTTTTTTACACACTCGTAAAATTCTTTCATTTTAAGTTTCTTAAGAAGCGAGGGCTTTAAAATTTAATGACACGCTCAGTTACACAAAATTGTTCGTTCATAACAGTACATCTTATGAGTTTTTTAGATTATGCTTTCCTTTTCCAAGGTTTTTAATCTCACTGTTTTAAGTTCTATATTTTTCCTTGCTCTGTTTCAACTGAAAAGCTTATTTTTAATAATATCAGAATCGCAAAAAAGATTCCAAGTCATTTTATCTTAGCACTTATGCTTTTCCATTCACTAGATGCGAAAAAAAAAAATCACGAGATGGAAAAGAGCACATATTTTTACTCGAAAACTTTCTAAATGTGACAAGCCTTAAAATATTTTCGTTCTAATCCTTGTAACACCTCAAGAAATAAACGCAATAAAAATAACAAGCACGGAAGGCGAGAGGTTGTCTCTATTTTTTTAGTCTCGTTTATAAAAAGATTGCACTTGACGTTTTGAATTTTTAAACTGCACATCAAAGTATTATATCATATGATTGGCACGGTAAATATTCAAACATTTGGTATTTAAAAACCAATTCGTCGTGCAGTACTACACTGTAAAAAAAAAATCCGAAACGTTACTGTTTGTTTCTATGGGACGTTATGATATTTTACGGATTTTCGCCTATTTCGCAGTAAAACCAAGTATCTTTGCAAAAAATATTCCTGAATCTTACTACCATTATATACGCGAAAGTTTGTCTGTTTGGATGTATGGATGGATGTTTGTTACTCTTTCACGCAAAAACAACTGAATGGATTTTGATGAAACTTTACAATAATGTAGCTTATGCATCAGAATAACACATAGGATAGTTTTCCCTTAAGGGGCGATAAAACACAATTTTCGTATAAATCCTCTAATATGGGGATGAAAAAATACTTGCACATATTAACCTTACATGTCCATCAAAAGCTCTGATTTTTCTGCTGAAGCTGGCACCTGTTCCAAATTTTTAAGTAGAATAAAAAACGAGTTATGAGCTTTTTAGTTCCATGCTCGAAGGCTTTCCTCAACACAACATAGTATTTAGGGTATCATCTCAACTCCCTGTCGGTTGCGACCAGGATTGCCAGACGTCCCGGATTTCAAGGGACAGTCCCGAATTTTGAAAAATTGTCCCGCGTCCCGGGGAACTTCCATACGGGACGGCTAAAGTCCCGTATTCTTGCTAATAACACTATTGTACAAAACGAGACATTATTTAGAGGGGAAAAAAATTAAAAATTGTTAAATAAAGAGCAATAAGAAAATCAAAGAGCAAAAAGTTCCGAGACGGCTGACTCTATAGTAAACTGTTTGACTCTTACTAAAGCATTGATTGAGTCGAACTTGGATTTACAATCAGTTTCATCATTTTCAACCGACAGTACCAACGCTAATTTTGAAACAAAGCGGTCAGTATATACCCTACTTAGAGAGCAAAAGAAAAATTTACTAAAGTCAGGGTGTTTAGCTCTTATAGTTATCACTGCATTTCGCCAATGCTGTTGTTGCTTTAGAAACTGATGTCAAAACTATTGTTTTAAAAGTGTATTCACATTTTTCTAGATCTACAACTAAGCGGAATGACCTAAAGGAGTTTATTGAGTTTGCTAACCTAGAGTTTAAAGAGCTACTAAAACATATCCCGACACGATGGCTCTCAGCTTAGCTCCAGCTGTAGATCGACTCATTTAATCTTGACCTTCTCTCATGAATTATTTTATAAGCGAGGGAGAATCCATCCCTATGCCCCTCAGAAAATTATTGCTTTCAAGTGAAGAAAGTGCAGCTGAAACATGTGAAACCAATAAGGTTGCATTAGTTTTCCATTTTCTTAGTAATGTGTCCCCCGTTTTTGAAGTTGCCCGTAAAAATTTCAAAATGAATCTACAACTGCAGCTGATAACTTTATGATATTATGATACATTTAGTAAAACAGCTGGAGAGTAGATTTTAAGATAAGTTTTATATGAATCGTTCGTCACTAAAACTTTAAAACATCTAGACGGTTGAAAAATAGAATGTCTGACTAAGGGATACCAGAAATGTTTTGAAACAGCTCTGAATTACATGAGAAAGTGGTTTGATTTCACAGATAAAAATCCCCTTTTTGTTTTAAGGCCAATGACTTTAATGGATACAGTAGTTTTCTGACTTGTCAGCTATTGTAGAACAGTTACATATATATTGAAAATAAAGTATCAGTAGATGATCTATACGATGAGATTTCAACAATAAAGGAAGTGCTTAATGGCTTAGTTGCACAAAAAGATATGAATTAAGGCGATAAGTGGCATATGATGCATTAAAATTATTTTACTCATTCAGATTTCTCCATTGGCTGGTATGGCATTAAAAAACAAGTTTTACTGTACGATTAATTGCATTACTATTTCAGATAAAGAAGTCACATTTAATAAGAAAATTTTCCGATTGCACCGTTAAACTTATAGCGAACGCAAGTAAAAAACTAATTAGCACATGTTCCTATCAACGTCGTTATGTTTATTGAACTTCGTTCTATTGCTTTATTCTTTGAGTTAGAGTTCCTTTAAAAATGTGCTCACCCATAAACATACTAAAATAATCTATGGAAAGCTATTATAACATGGTTGTTTATCACTCCTTAAAAATACATAACCAGTGACTGCCCGCAACCTCAAAAATATCCCACTCCCTTTCACTCCTCGAAGCCTGTCCCGTATTTCCTGTTCTTAAATCTGGCAACCCTGGTTGCGACAATCGTTGTATTGTTGACTATTTTTGCTTTTCGTCAGACTGTTCAAGGTTTTTCTCAAATTAAATTTAAAAGTAAGGTTTTTTGATAGGCAAGATAGGCAAATAATACATGGATTTGGCTGATTATTTTCCAGTTTTACGCAACTTTGAGGCAATTGATGGATTTTTTTTTTTTTTTAATTTATTTGTGTTGACTGGGTGCTTGATCGACCAGCAGGAATCTCGGCTAACTTTTTTTGTGGAATCATTTCAATAGCTAAGGCAGTTGGCATTTTTTTCAATTGTCGCTGTTTTTGAAGCGAATACTGTTTCCCGGTTTTCACCATGTAACCAAAAGATCACCATTTCTTTAATATTTCTTTCTGTGAATCATTTGCTAACGTGTAAAATAATCCGCCAACTAAATTTAGCAAATCCATAAACAGCACGAATTTGCGCACAATTTCAAACAATTGCCAAATTTTACTATTTATTTTGGAAATATTTCTGGTCAAATCATTTTATGGTCATCAGAAGTATCTCAGTATTTGACGACACTATCTCTTTGATGAAAATTAGTAACACACAGTTTTACAAAGTAGGCTTTATCCAAGGTAATCCAAAATAGTTACCGCAAATTTGGTAACATTTTAAATTGCGGTAAGGGATTACGGGCGGCAACATTTTTTAAAAGTTTGTACTTCGATAGCAATATACAGAAGATTTTAGAATATATTTTTAAAAAAAGATAAATGAAGTTTATCAAAGTCTTGAATATAAGAAGTGAAGTTTAAATTCATATTTTGAAAATTCCTCGATTTTGTATATTCTTAAACGTCGTTTTTTCGTTTCTAAAAGAGTACAATTTTGTTCTTCATACTTGCTGGAATTTTATTTTTATGGGTAAGGAAAAAAGCTCGATTTTTAATCACGTCAAAGCGGTCTGTTTTGAGTTATTTCAGGTACAGAAGAAAACGAACAAATGTAAGCGATTGTTTTTCATAATTATTACAGGCCTAGGCAACGCCGGATATTTTTGCTATGTAGAATAACCTGGTAACTAAATAAAGAAAGTGATTAAATAGATAACCTTTACATCCAGTTGCCGTTGAAAAAAAGATTTATTTTTCGCCAGGAATTGCCAAATACATGTACAACATTTTCTTTATAGCATCTTCTGTTTGGAATTAAAAATCATGTCTTATGAATATAGATTAAGCAAACATTTTGCGCAGTTTTATAATTTTATATTTACTTGGCAAGTCTCTGGCGAATGTATGGTACTGTAGTCATTTGACAATAAATAACGGATTTGGATTTATTATTTTACATTTTTACGCTGCTTTTAATTGCAAAAATAGAAAATGAAATTAAGCAAAGTGACATATTAAAAACCTATTCGAGAAGTATGATAACGCGGTCGGGATGAGTGTTCAAAAAACTTGGCACTATAGCCATTACAAAAACTTGGGGACAAACCATTTTTCGGTAACTATTTGACCTTTGCCTGTGCTGAACATTGACTTGAATCAATAAAAAAAAGAAAAAGAAAACTACATTTACGTGAGCGAAGCCGCGGATAAACGCTAGTTGCTTATAATTTGCACGAATTCAGACTCCTCACTGCTATGAAAAATTTCTTTAGCTACCAGTTTAAAAATTAACTGACTGTATTTATTATGTGTATCGTCTTCCGTTCGTTAACGGCTCGACCAGGTTGATTAGAGCGTAATTCAATCATCATCCGCACTTCACGTTCGCCACGTCAAGCGGATAGACGGACGCGTTCCGAAAATAGAGAAGCTTTCATGTCAATCGCGCGTTAAGTACATGTCAGTACTCTCGCCCAATAGAGAGAGAGCGCAGTCATCTCGTGGAGCCCAATGAAATACGACTCCCAACTCTACGGACAGCAGGTATCTACTTCTCGTCACGTTTGACGGGTTCCGTACAAAAAGGTCACTATATAAGCTGGTCTGGCTTATTCGACATTTTTGTTCCTAAGTTGTCAGGCAACAAAATTTGAATTTATACAGAAGCCTCTTTGCAGAAAACTGGTGCCCAGTCTTCAGCCTGATTCATGTTTGCTTATTTTATTTTGTAAATAAAGAAAATTTATTAAATACAAATTCAAAACAAATAAGATGTGAAAATGAGGTCCTTTACAGTAAACATTTCACGGATAGATTTTTGCTGAATTTGTGAACAAAGTTATCTTCTTTATCGTAAGTGATATTTTGCTCAACTTATCATCATTTTTTTTAACGACATATCAACCAGCGAATATTAAAACCTATCTGTAAATACTAGAAACAAGGTTGAATCCAAAGCTGTCTTGATACCAAAATGTCGGGTAGGTCGGCCTGTCCTTTTCAAGGGGTTCTACCGTGCAGTACAGTTTGCTGTCATGGCAACGCCTACTGAAAACTGGTATTAGAGAAAGAAATGCGACACTCATGTGCTGTACGGACGACGTGTGAATGTTGTTTACACCTTCAATGAGAGCGAATAAGTCTGAATTGCTGCAGCCGTGCAAGGCAAGAAGTGCCGGCAAGGGAGATGCTTGGTTCTTACTTGCAATTCTGCTTTTGCGTTTCGACCATGGTTGCATTGATGCTTCGGGAGCTTTCTTTGTAACTCTGGAAGGATCTAATCAAACGTATTTAAGCGACCGCATTTCCCTTGAAGGCTCTATACTGGATGTAATCGATCAGATCTCTATATTCTTTAAAAAGATTCAAGGATAATTTCAGGAAGTTTACTGATTTTTAGCCGAAAACGTTCCAGGTTTTTGCAAGATATGTTACTGGCAGAAATTGGACACATCAGCTGCCTATCATTTTCCAGGGATGTTTCTGAACCGTTTTTGCAGTGTAAGTCTGAAATTTGGAATAAGTCTAACTTTCGTATTTTTCTGAATTTCGGAAGATTACTCAGCTGCAAATTCCCCATACTCATTTGAAACGCGTTAAGAACACTTTAACTCAGAAAACGTGTTACAGTAGCCTGAATGTGCACTAAATTATGTCCCAAATATGCTCTGTAAAAAACATGGTATAGTGAAATGTACTTCGAAGGCTTGATAAAAAAAACAAACAGTTGTTGTGGGTGTGATAAAAAAAAATGTTTATAGTAAAAAAGGCCATTTTTGATGAATTAAATGGTACAAAACAGTTTTGTATCAAGCTTTCTTTAAATTTTAATACTCTAATATTGAAATCGAAAAAGAAAAGAAAAACAATTAAATCGCTGGGACCGTTAAAAAGCTGACGATTTTTCTCAGATTATGATTTGTGCAATCATTTCTATAATCTCTGTATCAAATGATTATCAACTTTTTCACCCACATAAGAGTAATCCCTATTACGAAGCGGCACAATTAATAATCTCGGGTTGAAGAGTCTGCGTTATTTTAAATGCTGCATATAAATAACTCGTAATTAAACTATCTTCCTATCTTGATCCGAATCTTATCTGATATAATTAATGATTTCCTTGCTTTTAATTCTCTAAAGATAATTTGCGTTACTGAAAAAGAAAGATCTTTATCGCTTAGCTGTTTACGCAAAAGCACAATTCTTTTCTGCAAAGCGACAAAAAGTTTTGTCGTAGCTCTCAGAAATTCGAAAAGATATGCTCATTAGAGTTATCATCCAGGTATTTTTATATTATTTAATGGCTCTTCGCATACCAAGACGTGATTAAATGATCAATGATTTCTTTCTTTCGTTTTTATCAAATAATAATCAGAGATAGGTAATATGGAATTTTTACAACGAGCTGTTAACGTGATTGGAAGATATTTTTATAAAAAACACATTGTTTTTAGGCACATTTGAAAATTTTCATCTGAAATGATTATTTTTATTGTTACTAGGGTTCGCCCAGCGGTTAAAATTCGACCATATTCATTACTGAATGTTTGAGAAAATTTATATGAATTTCCCTGTTTCTAACAGTTTTATTTTTATTCTTATACATTTGTTTAGTGTACATCTGGGAACATATAATTTTTTCATGGACTCACAACACCAAACAGTAATAATTCATTCCGATTTTATTTTCTGTATGTGGTGTAGCATAGCCTATTAATAACGCTTTTGCGCCAAAAAAAAAAAAAAACAATACAATCAAAGCTTTTTGTATGTTAATCTCAAGAATGAAAAGGAATATTTTGATGTTTGGAAAATTGGCGTGGTCGTCAAATTCTTGGCATGAACAATTTCATTTCGGATAACATATGTTCTCTTGTGTGATATGAAATAATAGTTCAATTTAAAAAAAAATTGCCTTTATGATTTTTTTTATGGTTAAGGGCTGTGCATAGCTAATGTCACAGATTTTTTTCGACATATTTGACCCCCTTCCCCCTTTGTCACAAAGTTTCACATTTCACCATACCCCTCCTGTCGTTGTTTATGATAGACAGCAAGACAAATGCCATTTTCATTAAAAATAAAAACTTGCGATGTAACATTATCCCCACTGTATGTCTCTCTTATCATTCATTTCTCTCTCTCTCTCTCTCTCCTCCCCCTTTACACAAACTTACAATTTCATGAATCCCACCTTAAAGCGTGACTTCATTCTTGAACAGCACTTACTACTTTGCGATAACCCTGTGCAAATAGATATTTACCTACTATTTGTTTGCGTATGCAAAGGAAAAACAATTGTCGCTCTGGCATTGCTGCCAAAAATTTGACGCCAATGGATAAAGATCGCCAAATTCCCTGAAAAATCAAAGTCTTAATGAATGAAAAGATAACGCAAAACTCACTACCAAACGGCACAACTTGAGGGGATTTAGACAAAATCCTAGATATAGGTCAATTCCCACTAGATATGAGCCCAGGTAAAGCGATTTGACTGCATAGGTTCGAGTTCGGCAGCAACGGGGGCACAAAGTGGATAATTTGGACCCGGAATTGCAATGGAGTTTCTCTTAGAGTTACCATTTCTACTCTTCTTTTTTTGCTATTGTACTGCAGTATGATCCATTTGCATGCACTTACCTTTGAATTAATTATGTTGAACACTAATTTTTAATAAGTTTTTCTCAAATTTAAATTGGGCTTTACTTTTAGTTTCAATAACTTGAATGCCAAAATAACGAAGTTACAGGACATTTATCGTTTGCGAATGAAACTTATTATTTTTGTTTTACATCAACTCTCCGCCAGTAATAAGTATTTATCGTTTGCTAATGAAAACATTTACTTTAACTAGATATTTATCGTCTGCTATCAAAGATATTCCGCAATGATGAGCAAAAAGTGGGAGAAGAGAAAAAGCTCTAATTTATTGCGCACGGCACATTAAAAAAAAAAAAAAAAAACTTAAATTATGCCCATAAATAAATAGGTGTTCTACCTTCAACTCGTTGTACTAAAAAAAATATGCCAAATATGTAGGGACATCGAACATAGTTTCGAAGTCCGAAATTTCAGTGGAAACGCTATTGAATTTCTGGGGCCAAACTAGCAACTTTGAACCCTCGTTGCAGCCAAATTAGGGCGTATGCATTAAAACCGCTTTACCCGGAGTCATATCTTGTGGGGACACATATCTTGTAGAAATGGACCTATATCTAGCATTTTGTCTAAATCAGTGACCCTCAAGTTCGTGCCGTTTGGTCGTAAGCTCCCAATGCGAGCAAAATGTAAGTTTCTAGATTACGAACTTTGATCAGGCAGGCTAGCTAAGCTCCAAATACGAGCGAAATGTTAGCTTCTGGATTCCGAAGCTTTAACCGTTATTGTAGGCTATGAAAATACTTGGTACTTGCTTGCAAATTTGTCTTAGCTTTGGCCGTGATTTCCTTAATGATTCAGAAGCTTACCAGGTGGCTCGGGGGGATGCCAAGTCGCAATTTCGTCCTACCTAAGTTTTCTCTGGAGGTCCTTGATTAGTTCTAGAGACATGACTTTAACCCGTAACAGGGGAGATGAAAAAGTAAGACGTAACAGAGGGGACGTGAGGTCTCAGAGACCGCTCTATTTGTATTTTTTTTCAATCGTGATACATTTCTGTAATTTCCTTTAGAAGTTCTTTGAACTTTTAGTAGCACGGGGAAAAATATTTTTGAACTTTGAATCGAAATATACCTTTTCCGAGGAAATTTTGCTAGACTCTTATGATTTTTCAAGAAAATCATGTACTGCAGTAAATAACTAACTACTCGTAATAAAAATGAATCTATTATTTATTCATAATTTAAGTTTAGTAGTTTAATATATACAGAAAATTTTAGTACCAGAAAATTGATTATATCACGTAATGGGAAAATTTTGACAGCCCTTTAAAATTAGTATTTTGCGTTGTAATTCGAGGAATAATTCAACCATTATTGTCTCTAGTACATGCCTAAAGATACTGATAAGCAAGGGGGTGTTCAAGGTCACTAAACAAAAGGCTATTGGGAAAAACCATTCAATCGGACTGAAAATAATATAGGGGTGATCGGATGAAATTTTTAGCGGTCTGTGAGATCGCAATTCCCTGTTAATGGTTAACCGGGAAGTTTTCTCAATTCTTCGGAAATATATCTTCATAATTTCAGGAAACTTAGTTTTTTTTTAGCAGGAAACGTTCTTAGTTTTTGCAAGATGAGTTACTGGCAGGAATTGGGAACATTAGCAGCCGATCATTTTCCAGGAACGTTTCTAAATTGTTTTTACAGTGTGATATGATAATAAATTAATATTTCTACAGAGACACATGCCATCAAATTCCATGTTAATTAAATCGTTACTTTTCATGACCAAGGTTACAGCGCGATTTCGGTTGCAAGCGCAATATTACGAAGATTCACTGCATGGTGTGTATAGCTAAATGCATTTTGGCAAAAAAGATCTGACTATTTGAAGGAAAATGCGTCCCTAACTTTCGTTCAGAAAGCATTCGCGTACCTAAGAGAACTCTGTTATTGAGACTTGGACGAATTAATTACGTTGCCACACTCGTTGCTAACTGAAAGATTTTCCGATAAAACGCGAAAAGATATTAAAATCTGAGTAAATTATATCAACCTAAACAATGATGAATTGCGTTATTTGAGCTTTATCGGGACTTATGATTCAGAATTAGCTGTGCAATTAAGAATCTAATTGATATAAACTTGTTTCCCAGCTAAGCGTTTCGATAAAAATGGTAATGAAGGGGATTTTTTTTCCTCCACATTTCGACAATACTAGTGATATCTGGCAAGGTTCCCACAGAACAAACGTCAAGCTAGAGTCAAGATTTCTATCGACAATCTTTATACATTCATTATTGTTAGCATTGAAATACCATTTACATATTAATATTCGAAGTGTCGCGAATCTTGGTAACGTTCGGCAATTTCTCGCCAAATTTGTCACCAAAGTAAGTCGCCGAAACTGATATCAACTTGACGATATCTCTTAAATTTCTCGCCTTTCCCATAAGCATAATGTTGAATCGTATGAAGCAAGCAAAGTCAACAAATACAGGGTGATTCTAAACTTTTGGGCAAAACTTTAAGGGTTAATAGAGGAGACGATAAGTAGCGAAAAATTATAAAGAAACATTGATCGTAATTGCATATCTGACGCACTACATGCACACAAAGCCAGAAATTGATGGATGCAAAGCAGGCAAAAATTTATTACACAAAGACGATTTCGTACAGCATTTTAATTTCAAGAAAAGTTTAAAGGGGTAGTTGAAACTTGTGGCCTGCAGCTGTGATACATGTGTCGCAATGACAAAGAACTCACGGTCGCAATAACAAGCCATTTCGGTCTTTCATCAATCGTTGCGCCTTTGTTGCGACGCATGTAGTACAGCTGCAGATCGCAAATTTCAACAACCGGTTTAAACCTTTCGCAAAACTAAAATTTTGTATGAAATCGTCTTTGTGGAATAAATTTGTCATCGGTTTTGCATCCATCAACTTTCAGGGCTTTGTGTGCATGTAGTGCGTCATGCATAAAATTGCGACCAATTATGGTTTTTCGCTTTTTATCGTTCCTTCTATCACCCCTTAAAGTTTTGCCCGAGTTTCGAAACACATGTATAGGTAAAGTTTCAAGAACCATGGTAATAAAAGCGAAAATTAGATCTTATTATCGCATTTTATTTTTGAAAGCCAGGGGTTGAAAGTGCAGCCCCTTGCGCTCCCTACCAGCACTCATTTACCCAAGCAGAATTTTAATAGTGTTCGTGATATACTTCACAGTGTAACCTTTATTTAAAATGAATTAAATTTATTCAACATGAATACATTTTTTCAACTTCAAAAATATCCAATTTAAAGTATTTTTGCTTACAAAATCAAAAGCCATGAGTGTGCAAATTCAGTATTTGTACTCTCCTGCCAGGGCTAGAACCCCTATAAGAGGACCGGCCGACTAATCCGACATTTTGGTTCCAAGACAGCTATGGATCCAACTCTGTTTTTAGTATTTATAAATACAGAAAACATTAGCTGGTTGCTATGTCGTAAAATAATTGATGTTTCATTGAGTAAAATGTCACTTAAGGTCAATCTAGAAAGGTAATTTAATTCACAAATTCAACAAAATTCGTTTCGGGAAATGTTTATTGTTATGAACGTCATTTCCACACCTAATTTGTTTTTTTATCATGCATTAATTAAATATTTTTCATTTACATAGTAAAATAATCAAACCTCAGCTAAAGCTTGGAAATTATAGTTTTTTGCTACCAGGCTTTTTTATAAAAACTAATTTTGTGCCTCTGCGATTTTGGAACCAAAATGTCGGATAAGTCAGCTCCTCTTATATAGTGGCGTTAGCCAGGTCCTATGTTGTTTTGAAGAAATGCAACCTCCTGCTCATTTCCCGAACATGAAATGATTTTGGAATATTTTTATAACTATGTGAGCTAATATTAGATGGCGCTACTAAAAGATGTTCATAACGAAGGGATTTAAAAATAAAATGCTTTGAAGTAGCACCATCTAGGGAGACATTGACTAACTACGCCAAGAGAAATGAGGTGCAAATTTTCTTTTGTTTTTACTTGATTTGTATGTTGTTGGTGTCATTATCTTTAATGATGTTAATTTTTGCCCATGAACGCAAATTTTCTATAAATTACAACAAGTTACAATAAAGTAACAATAATGCTACTAACTACCAGTTTTTTTCACACAGTTATGCAGTTAAACTTTTAAAAAAGATATGCTCCTGTTGAGGGTTGTACAGTCATAGAAAAAAAAAACGAAACACTTTTAATTATTCGGCCATTTTTCATGCTAGAAAGGAAAGAAAGATGTCATCTGACTTAGTTTAAAGTCTTCTTTAAAACTACGTAGGTAAAATTTTGATAAGGGACCATATACAAAGCAAAATGAGCACCAACTCTTGATTTTCAAATGAGAACCCCTAATTTTTGCTACATAATTATGTTTAGACCGCAAAATACAGCCAGGATACGAAATTTCACTGCATTCCGTGCAGTAGAACAGGAGTTATTAACGAAAAACGTTTTAGGGACCATCACCACATTGAAAAAGCTTGTTTCAAGGTCACGGTTTATCAAGTAACGGGAGGTGAACAATGAAAAGATCGAGATTATCCAGCTAAACTCATGCTTTTTTGAAGTTCTCTTTTCTTCCGTAATCCGATACTTTTTAGCCGATTATGTTGCGGCAAAAAGCTCGTTTTTTTTTTTTTTTTGAAAAAAAAAAAATGTAAAAATATTTACTGATTTTTGTCTATCTGCATTAACCTAAGAAAGACGGATGAGGTTTGGCTGGTCCATCGTATAGATCGTTCTTTAGTAAACCGAATAATGACAAATTAAAAGTAATGGAACTTTTTGACTTTTGATAATATAAACCTATTGGATTGCTCATATAATCATTCAAGCCTCATAGAAATGTAAATATTCAACCTTATACCTAGAAACATGATGTGAATATGTTTGATAAATGTTGCACCTATGTTACAGGTTTATTTTGGAATGAATAAAAAGTCTTTGATTGTAAAATAGAATTGCGCGTTTTTAATTTCGCAGAACATCGGCAGAAGTTTGAGCCATCGCACACAAAAATATAAAATATATACCACACAACATGGGAAGACGCAGCATTAAATAGATTGGAGACTCGAGCGAAGCAAGGTCCATTTATTCCATGAAAACTTGCTCTAAATACATAAAATGAACGAAGTATCAATCTAAAAAATAAAGCAGAAACAGGAGAATATAAATACCCGTTAATGAGCAAACCCTTTATACTCGAACTTTATTTGGGAAAAATTTGGTTATTTGAATTAACCCAGTGGACAAACACAGTAATTGTTCTAGAGGCTTTTTTGTAATCAAAAAAAGAGAATTTGTTTCAAATCCTAATATATGCGAAAGATCATAATGCGTGGTATTATTAAAAAGACATAACACAATCGGCGGTTTTAGTTAAACATGTAACATCTCTTAAAACCAATTTAGGAAAGTAATTTCCCAATGCTGTTTCTAGCAACGAGATTCGAGATGGTTCAACCCGTAATTTAAAAAAAAAAGTCTTTTTAATTTTAACCAAGGTGAACCGAAATCTGACTTCTTGTCATTTCTCCGATTTTGTAACATCACAAACAAAACTTAACTTTATTTGATACTGTTTCGCACACTATATACCTGCACACTAGCATTATCGACAGCATCAGGCTGGCGCACCAATAGCAATACTATAGGCAGCATACCCGACAGGCGGGTTGAACTATCCAGAGACTACGATTTCGTCCTCGCTGCATATTTCGCAGACTGGAATCGGAACTAAGCGTGTGGGATGCGGAAGTCATCTTATTGAAGCTGAGAGTGCGAATAAACTGGTAGGCAAAGTAAATTTATCTGCTGTATGTTTACGGCATCTCATTGGTGAGATAAATTTTCTTCATCCACCAGTTTTTAGACACTCTCAGCTGCAATGACATGACACCTGCTTCACTGTTCGGTTAAATCTAGTTCAGGGCTGTTGTGTTCAATATTAGGGCTCACAGCAGCCATGGAATGGGAAAACCAATTCGCAGTGAAGACGCGGGCCGTATTCAGCCCGCGACGTTGGTCCATGTGGCCCGTTGTGTGTTCAAAGAATAAGAACAGGAAGTAGAATTAGTTCCAGTGTCACAAAATTGGAGCCGAATATCCAGATATTGGATTCTGAAAAAGATACATTTAATAAAATAGGCACCTATTAGTTGATAACAATATTTTTTTCACTTTCTTTCTTTGACGATATTTTTCCATGTTGTTCAAAAGAGAAGGAAATATTTTGAAATTTTATCATTGTCTTGCGAGAATTATTTTAATGTGAAATGCACGGACAATGACCGATAAAGTAAATAGAAAAATAGTATTTAAATTATAATTAAGAATAGACAAAAACTCAACTTAATCTAACACGCAAATTAATGTTTTGTTAAATCTTTGACGAAGTCAAAAAAAAAAAAAAAAAAAAGTTCACAATTAGCCACAACTACTACTTTTATGCAGAATACAGCTCAAAGCACGCGGCCCACTAATGTGATTGAGATTTCCTCTCCTAGATCCTAACACATTGAAAATTATTCAAACTCTATACAAAAAAAATTAATTCCTAAAAACCAGTAAACTTATCTAAGAGCAATTTTTACTTTTTGACCCATTTGGATACTGTTAAAGGAGAAACTTCACACTGTCGGCTATTTTTCGAGTACTTTTTCCCGAATTAGACAAGGCAAAAATTTTTCCTTTTAGCAAATTATCACCTGGAAGAGCCACTAATTCTACACTCTATTGCAACATCACTGGCAAGACACTGGGGTTTTGTTGCATGTTTCTGTGAAAAAGTTGTGCATGTTAATTTTTTTGAGCAATCACGATTGCTTATTTGCTTTCATTTGACTGTTTTAATGTGATATCATTTTATTTTCCCACCAGCACCCTCCGCAGCACCATCGTCGGCCGGCCGCCTCACGATGTTGCTCCTCTGGCGAAAACCGTCTCCAGGTCGCGTCAATATCCTACACACACACATACACGCGCTCCTACACACACATATACACGCACTCCTACACACACACATACACGCACTCCTACACACACACATACACACACTCATGCCCTGCACAGACACAAACACTCATGCCTACATACACACACACACGAACGCCTACACACACGCGCGTACACACACATACAAACGCCTACACGCACACGCGCGTACACACACACACACACACGAACGCCTACACGCACGCACATGCATACATACACACACACGCACCCCACACGCATGCGCTTACACTAACACATACGCGCATACATACACATACACGGCTCGTGATTGCGAAAAACATTATTTGAATTCAAGATGCCAAAAATTCAAATTAATATATATATATATATATATATATATATATATATAATATATATAATATATATATATATATATATATATATATATATATATATATTAATATATATATATATATATATTAGTATATATATATATATATATATATATATATATATATATATATTATTTGAGTTATTGTTTTACAAAAGGCAATGGTTAAACGCAGAAAAAATAAGAAATAAAAAAAAAAATAAAAAAAAATAAAAAAAAAAAAACAGAAGTATTTAAAGTATAGCTTTTGATTTAAAAAGTTCTATAAAATATTCTTTTATTAGACAATGAAGTAGTGTTTCGCATTATTTACACATTGACGTCTGAACGATATCCACAAAAAACTGACGGTTGCAATATTGTGTTGTTCTTCTGCAGAGACATCGAATAAATTTATGCATTTAAAAAATTCATAGGCGTAACTCTAATGTAGAAAAACCACGTTATAATTGGTTTGCTTAGTTTGTTGAACAATTTTTTTCTTTTTTTACGAAGAAACCAACTTTCATAATTTCTGTTTTAAAAAAGTATACGGTCCCCTAAAGTAGGAAAAAAGGAATTTATAAGCATAGCGCAAAAACTACTGAATATTTTGAGCTCAAATTTTGGATTCCCTCATAAAAGCTCTTCTAGATTGTTTTTCTGTTAAAATTTAATATGGTTTCAGATCATATTTTTTTCAAAAAATATTAAAATAATTCATAAAAAAACTAAAATTACATTTTGGGCGTTATAAATGATGTTTTTTATTATTGGGTCGATTCATATTTTGATACAAAAAAACAATCTTTGCCGTGCCTAATCTAGTTTTTGTGTTATGAGTAAAAATATCAAAATACGTTTTAACATTACGAGAGGAATTTTTCAAAACTCGATTCTGAAGTAACGGCTGGATCGCATTAAACAAAACTTTGTATACAAAGTTAAAAAAAGATGCTGATTACAAATATGTGATAAAAAAAGGGGGTTCTCATTGAAAAATTTGAAGTTGATGCTCCTTTTAATATGAAGACGACCCCCTTAACAACAATTTTTTACCATAATTATGTAGAACTTTTTATTTCTGAAACAATGACACCTTACACGTGTCTCTAGTATCAATAGTCTTTGAATACGATCGAGTGTTTCGTTTTTTTTTTTCTATGACTGTTAGTCTAGTTAAAGTTACTCTGCTTTCTAGAGCACCTCCAGCGATGGAGGAGAGTTATGAATGTATTAAATCAGGTAGATCTCCGTAAGCGGGCAGGCACTTACCCATGTGCCCCGTTATTACTAGTAAGGATCAGAATGATTATAACGAATTTTCATGTTTCGACTAAATACGGGCACTAACCAAAGTTCCCTAGCGTATCCGCTTTTAAGCTAAAACGTTTACAAAGTTTTTGGCAACTTTAATTAAAAAATTATCGAGTGTTTGAATTTTCTGATTCCTTCTAAAATCGTTCATAATTTGTCCTTGTTAATTATATTTTAAGTATCAATTTTGTGATATTCATGAATATGATTGTTGAAGTATCTTTGCATTTTGAGATTCAGATTTGAGGGAATAGTTGGATGAAAGGTATTCGTGTCCTCGGCAAAACGGGTAGATCTTTTTCAACATTAAATTTAACTCACCTCTTTCTTGTTGCTTGTTTAACTCTTTTTTGCACTGACGAATGGGAAACAAATGAAGTAGGGGTAATGGGTCAAAACTTCGCTGAACAATACTTCGCGGCCAAAACTTCGCGTGGACAAAACTTCGCGCGGTCAAAACTTCGCGTGGATAAAACTTCGCGTGGACAAAACTTCGCGCGGTCAAAACCTCGCATGGACAAAACTTCGCACGGTCAAAACTTCGCCTGGACAAAACTTCGCGCATTCAAAAGTTCGTGCTTACAGAACTTTCCACAAACAAAACTTCGTGCGTGTATTACTTTACGCGTTTAAAATAAAACTTCTTAAAAATGAATTATTTTAGTTTGAATGTGAAAAAATCTTTAAATTGCATATACAATCGATCCTCGTTATAACGACCACACATTGTAAAGGACCATTCCATTATAAGGACTAGTGGTAAAAGTCCCAACTTTTTCCCTACATAATAATCTATGTTAATTTGCATTCGGTAAAACGACCGTTCTGTATTGCTTAATCCAATATAGCGACCGAATCCGGAGGTAACTAATTGCGTTATTTTTCCTAGTAGAATATTTTTGCAACCTGAAATGACCCAAAAGGATGGAAAATTTGAGATCATTCAATTTTCTCTCTCGAATGGAGAGGCGAAGGAATTATAAGTAACACCGCGGAAAGCAAGTTGAAAGGGGAAAGGGGGCGGGATCGCTTCTGAATTTTACTGAAAAAGTTTGAAAATCTAGTTTTAAAATAGTATTAGGAATAGATGATGGAAAAAATTAAAATGAAAAACATAATTTTTTATCATCAAAAATTTTTCAATTAGTTAGTTATAAAACATAAAATTGTTATTATAAAACCAATCAATTGTTTTTCGAAAAGTGATCAAATTATCTTAATTTAATCTTCAAATTTATTACTTCATTAACTTGCTATACTTAAATTCATTTAGGATTTACACAATTAACTTGCAATCAAGTAATTCATTATGAAAAATCATTTTTTTTATGTGTGTCCAATGTGTTCCTGGAAATCATTATACAATTCCCCCCCCCAAAAAAGACACATTTTTTACTTGTTTGCTAAGTTTATATCATATATTTATGGAAGTTCATAGTTATGAATGAGCGAAGTTCTGGATAGGCGAAGTTTTAGACACACGAAGTTATGGATCGGCAAAATTTTAGACACCCGAAGCAATGAATCGGCGAAGTTTTGTCCACGCGAAGTTTTGTCCACACGAAGTTTTGACCGCACGAAGTATTGACCGCACGAAGTATTGTCCACGCGAAGTTTTGTCCACGCGAAGGTTTGACCGCGCGAAGTAATGGATCGGCGAAGTTTTGGTCGTGAAGTTTTGTCCGGAGAAGTTTTGACCGCGAAGTTTTGACCCTAAACCTGAAGTAGGGTCTGTTGAGGTAAGCTGGGTAGTCGGGGTAATTTGGGTATAAGTTATATTTTATTGAATGAAATGAAAACTGTTCATTTAATACACCTACATAAATTTACAGATATAAACATCATCCTTACCTCTGAATACAGCTGAAAAATGTTGCCAACACTCTTTTTGAAATTTATAAAAAAAAATTCAACTTTTTGGAGATGTCAATGCAATGCAAACCAACTACTTCCCAATAGTACTGCTAATTGACCTGCCATTCTATGTTTTTCAAGTTTAGGTATGTAAACATTACATATGCTTACTTTAATTTGACATTGAATTAAAACATTTAATATGATTAGTTTTCATGTAATTAATGATTTAAAAGCATGGTGTAATTTTGGTATACATTACATTTTACCAATCATAAGGACAAATAAAATATAATTTGACTACAATCATGTGCATCCTCACTACCCAAGGTAATATATGCTAAAAATGAATTCGAAAGTTGTTTAAATTTGCTTCAATGTTATGTAACAAAAAACTACTTCCCGTTCATGAACGACTTGTTATATTGTGCTATTTTCTGTCGAAAATCCATCTTAACACCTAAAAATTTAATATTCATACTATCCAATTATTTGTATTATTCAACCTAAATTTGAAAACATTGAGTGGGATTGTTATTAAAACTATGCTTTGCACTTTAACCATTACTATACCCAAATTCCCACATCCATGGGGTAATTTGGGTATAGTGAAACTTACGTTTGCCAATGCTTTTGTTTGTATGCAAATGGGTCTATTAACATGTACTTTGTGGAAAACTATTCTGTAAAGTAATAATGCTAAGTTAAAACAAGAAAAAGAAAAAAAAATATGTATGTATAAATTTATTACAGGATTGGAAAGTTCAAAGTAGGTCAATTTTATACCCAAATTACCCCGCCAGACCCTATTTTCTTCACACTTAGCTTTTACGTTAATTTTTCATACTATGTACTCTTATTTTACTACAATGTATTTCTGGTCATTTTTAGTTTAATAGGGTCAACCATTTTGTAATTTTTTGACACTGCTGAATTTTTATGACAAGCTGAAAACATAAAAATGAAAAAGAAATGTTACTTTATAAATGCGACTAACAGCAGGTTTAAAACGAGCTTTAATAAAAAAAACAGTAAACGTTTCATCATATTTTAGCTTCAATTTAAATTTCAGTTATTGACATTTTTCTTTTCTACCTTACATTAATTTTATTCGTCTGTCGTTTGCTTAGATTAAGATTTCTTTTCCTTCATCTGCACATTTTTTTTTTTATTCACAAATAACCAAAGTAGGAAAGTAAATTTTGGACCAGTGTATCTTTAATTACGGATTACAACTTTCAGTTTTATAGATTATGTATCCATAAATTGTATAATAAATTAGAATACCCTGAAACATTGCAAACAGGTATTTCAACTTTGTCACGAATTAAAAAGAGTTAACGCTTTAATTTCCGGTAAATTAAAAAATTTAATGATGCAGCAGTAATTAATATCCATTTAAAACTCGTTAATATTCAGGATTGTCAAATACTTTGCTTCGCTAATTACATAATTTTAAACACTCTATTTGCTATGGCATAAACTTTGATTCCATGATCGTAAAAGTAGGAGATATAGGAACTGATGAGCGTTGAAAAGTGCGAAAGAAAGCTTGAGAAATATAGTATTAATTAAAAACATAAACTGTACAAAAATACCAAGTCTCGCTTCCAACGTAAAAATTAGTGAGATATCTTGTAAAACCAAGACAGTTGCTTAAGTAAGCATTTGGAGAAGCAACTATTTAACAACATCCTCATAAATTGTTTTCAAACATGCAGACTTCTCACTTTTATGAAAAATAGTTTCAGCTACCAGTATTAACATTAACTGAGCATATTTATTAACTGTATCGGTTTCAGCTTGAGTACGGCTCGTTAGGAATGACAAAATTCCCTATAAGAACGTATAGGTCTCTGGTTTCCGTAGCGTTGTATGATTTGCCGGCGATCACAGTGTTTCGATTAGTACAAGCTAGGTGGAGGAAAGTCAAGTTCAAAATTCTAAATTTTGGTACTGCGATAATGCAAACAATAAACTAAAACGTGATACTTGGTTATTTGTTTATGTCAAACGATCATTCGTTATGTGAATAATAAGGTTCAAAGGTGCGTATATGTCTGTAATAGAATAATTCAGTTGAGTTCCAGACATCATTTCATCACAAAAAAATTAAAGTGTTCCTCCCGGGGAATACGCAGGCCAAGGAAGAAGCTGTACCTGCTGCGAATCAAAGTAGGATTTGATAGTCCTGGCGACATGTGGACGGACATTATCCTGCTAGAATACAGCCCCTGGCAATCCTTGCAGGAAAGGAATAGCTTGGGGCTGTAAAACTTCGTATGTATCGGGTACTGTTCAAATTGCCCACAATTCGGAGCAATTGTGATCGTCCATGATATGCTATGGCACCCCAGACCATAATACCGGGTGTTCGTCCACTGTGGCGTTCGATAATGCACTCCGGAATGTTCCGTTCACCGGCATAGCGCCTGACACGAATTCGGCCATCATGGTGCCACTCCCGGATTTCCGAGCTTTTAGACCCCTCGTCCGTCCACTAATTCCAAACACGCATGATTGTGCTGCTGTTACACTGCACACGAGCGGCTACTGCATGATAAGACAATCCAGCTTCACGAAGGCCGACGATTCTGCCCCGTTCAAACTCCGAAATTTGCTCAAATTTCGCTTTCTTTCGTCGAAGGGACATAATAAAAATTCAGTTAACGTTTACTCTAGCATATATCCACCGATAATCATACACGCCTCGCTACAGCCGTCTATTTATTTTCGGTGCGATCCGCCATTCAGTGGGCGCTGCTCAGCATACGCATGCGCTACCGGTCTACAATTCCAATCATTCGCATATCATGCCCTACTTTATATTTCCTGCAATTTTCAGCTCACTCGCGTAAGTCCTTCGTGGTGTTGCAATTTTCACAAACAGGAGTATAATTTTACGTTACATATTTGCGTATTTATTTTTTTAAAACAATAAGGTGTTTCTCCTTTTTTTTTTTTTTTTGCGCACTACGGAGAACAAGGAGGGTACTTTTTTTTGCACTATTTAGTTAAATGAATAAAGTGCAGTTTTTTGAATAATCTTTGTTTAGATTAGGAAATGGAGAGGGGGGTGGTAGAATAAATATAGACGGACAAGAAAAAGTAGAGATAGATCGTACAGGTAGATAGCCGTCGAAGGTGGCAGTTTTGGCATAAATAGGTGAATGACGCTAAACGCAACTGGAAATAGGTATGGAAAATACGAAAAAGATAGAATTCCATTTATTAATACCGCTGCCAAATTTATTTAAACAGCGGCCGGAGGCGACGAACTTGGCGTAAAAGCAGGAGGGGGGGGGGGATTTTTTTATTTCAATGTACTTCCTTTAAATTCTTAGCTCGAGCATAGCCGTGCGAGTACTGCTAGTAGCCTTCAATTAAAATTTCAATTGTTTTTATAACTTTTTCAGCATTTTTATCTCACTCAAAAAATCTAAACTCGTCAAAATACATAAACGTATTTCTACAGAGCTAACGCGAAAAATATGCAAAGAAATCACTTGAATCTAGCAGTGACTTTGCGTTTGAGGCGGTGCGGGGAAGGAACTTCGTGTTAATAAAATAAACAGGGAGTAATAACTAAAATTCTTTGTTCTTTTTTCTTTCTTTTTCTGTGTTTTCCAATGTTATCTAGAAAAAAATGAAATATGTTTGAATTTGGTATGCGTCCCGGCCCAATAAGGCTCTTGGATATATAAAAAAAAAAGGTGGTGGGGGGGGGGGGGGCTAGGTGCCACTGATTTAGAGCGTTTTAAGTAAACTTTGGTGCTCATTCGACTCCATTTTGTTCGATTCGATCGATCTCATCTACCAATAGCGTTGCGAGAAGTTTCCTTCTGAACAGAGCAGAGGATGCAAACAAATGCGAGAGAAAAAGAGTTTTGTTGGTGTACCATTCCAATGTTTACACTCTAGCGTCGACTAGATGACTTTCGAATGGAGAAGGATAAGGATTAACAATTCTATAGAAAAACCGGTTTGTTTTGTCAATAACATTTATTGGCGTTGTGCTAACGCAGAAATTACTCCTCTAAAATTTTCATATTAAATTCATATATCATTAAAAATTCCAACAGTAAAACTAGAAAATCGTCCGTCAAGATACACTGAAAAAAAAATTCCGAAACGTTACTGGTTATTTCCGTGGAACGTTTCGTGATTTCAGAGGTTTTCACCTATTTCCCCAAAAAATCAAGTATCTTCGCAAAAAAGTTTCCTGAATTCCTAAAAGATGCACGAATGCAGACCTTGCACTGGTGTGAAAAATATTTTTTGCTACCAGTTTAAATATAGACGGAGCGTGTTTATTAAGTGTATCGGCTTTAGCTTGTTTGTGGCCCTTTCGGATTGACTAAGCTTCCAATGGGAGCAAATAAGTCACTGGATAGCTACAGCTTTGCGAGGCAGGAATTGCAGGCAAGGAATATGCTTGGTTCTTGCTTGCAGTTTTCACGTGGCTTGGCCGTGGTTGCTCTTATATTTCTGGAGCTTTCTTGGTAAATCAGGAAGGTTCTAATCAAATAAATTACACCTATTTAATTTTTCTAGATAGTTTACGACTGACTTTAATATGGGAGAGTTCTTAATATTTCAGAAAGGTTACTGACTTTTATCAGAAAACGTTCCTGGTTTTTGTAAGATATGTTACTGACTGAAATTGGGCACATCAGCTGCCTATTATTTTCCAGGAACGTTTCTGAATCGTTTTTACAGTGTATGACGGGTGAAAATTGCTTCTACATTCGAACGAAGCCATTGCTTGTTGGGTGATATTTTGATGGTTAAAATTTTAGTCCTATCTCCAGTGGAAAAACCCTAAACTCCAGTAGATAGCGCACATCGTCGACTACTTTTTTGTTTCTTGATTCTTCTAAAATGACACAGTCTTACCAGTAAAACAGTTAAGATACCGGATCCATTGTGTGACATGATTCCTTGTCCTACTAAAGCGAACTAAAACACAATGTTAAGCAATTAAATGTTCTTAAACAATTAGTAATTGAGCCACTTGTGAAAGGAATAAAAATAAATAAGTATATTATTTTAATTAAACAAGTTATTAAGCAACATAAACAATCACACCAGGTGTGTGACAAGCCATGGAGGTGAGAACTCACATATTGTGAACCAAAAATATATTAAATAAAAATTATTATCAAAAAATTGTTTGCAGGTTTAAATAGACATGTTTTTGATCAAAATTAAAAAGATGATGTAATTAAAAAGCATTGTAAAATGAATTGATCCCTAAAATTTTTACAATAAAAGGCGTATGACAGAAAAGTGACTTTGGAGACAGAAAAGTGACAGCATGTGACTTTTTGAAGAATGACCCTTCACAATAAGAACAAAGTTATACGAAATAACTTGTGGAGTCTTCCTTTTCTTTTGGTATTGTAAATTAATACTTTTAGGTTGTTATTTTTAGGAAAAGCAAAGTGTATAAACTGAAACTGTAACTAATTTAAATTTAAATCTGTACCTGAGCTTATAGTTTTATTTATTTAATAGCAGTACCCGCACAGCGATGTCCCTGCTAAAAATTTAATGTAAGTCCGTTGAATAAAAAAAAATGACGCCCCTTCCCCTCTGATGTGAAATGATCATTTTTCTTTGTATAAAATACGTACACACCTTTTCAAAAAAAAGAAAAAAAAACCTTTTCAAGTTTCTTTGGAATTTAAAACTTTTCGTCGTATCATTAAATTAAATTTACAGTTGCTTTAAAACTTTATTTAGCGACTGAAGTGGTTTTTACTGCAATTTAAAATATTTCACCAAATAAACAAAAAAGACATCAAATAATATCTTTTAAAATACTTTTAAGAAATTTAAATGCGAAAGATGGATTTTAAAAGTGTTACTATGGAAACATGAAATGAAATAAGTTTAAGAAATTAAATGCAAAATAAGGAAAGAAACAATGGATTCAAAAAGCGTAACCGTGGAAACGCGAAAATAAAACAGTTGACAGCCTGAACCTGACATTTTTCGAAATTGATTTAAAAACGCTTGTAACTTTTTTTACCTTTGAAAATTGATCCTAAGTTTTTCGACCATAGGTCGAGAGAGACCTGGAGTAAAAAATGTCGCTTTTTCAAATAATGTCAAAAAAAAAAAAAAACTGTGGGACAATTCCTTCACTTTTTATTGCTAGATTTAATGAAGAAAGTAGTGCCTAAATTTCAGCTAAGCCTATAAAAGTTCGAGTTAAAAACGCAAATTACTCCCGCCGTAATTAAGTTAGAGCATTGAAACAATTGTTTAGAACGCGGAAAATTCTACCCTTTTCAACGATATATAATATTAATATGTGCAAGTAATTTTTCGCTCCCATATTCGGGAATTTATGAAAAATTTGAGCCTAAATTGGAATAAAAAAAGAACTATTCATCGGATTTTTTTTTTTTTTTTTTTTTGAATTATATCCTCTGTCACTCAGTAAGAAAGCACCTTTCATATAGTGAAGGAATATTTCAAATAGATGCAGTAGTTCCAGAGATTACCTCGAACATATAAACACAAAAAAATCCGCCCTCTCTCTCTCTCTTTATGATATTAGTAGGGGAAACTGCTGTACCCACAGACAAAATTTACGTTTCACTTTTTGCTGGTCTCAAGGAATGGATAATCGAAAGGAAAAAATTTCTGTGAGAATCTTCAACTTCATCATCTAATTTGGGAATTTTTGTCAGGTGAAAATCTCAAAGCTTTCGGTCTCAAAAATTTTTTCTTAAAAAAACACCTTTTTTGTCAGTGGGTACAACAACCCGTTCAACCCGTGGACAGGTGCCTTTGTACCCATGAACATATTAAAAAATAATATATTAATAGGTTTGAGGAACTCAATTATACTCAATACATTTTCAAAAGCCATTTTATATTGAAATACTTCAAACATCCATTGAAAATTCCTTTAAATAAAATATCCAACAGAAATTTAAACTTTGAAAATTAATAGAATGTTTTTCCCACTTTTTTAATTTTCCTAAATCTTTAACATCAGTGAACTCTTCAAAAAGGTATTGATCTTAAGAGAGTTAATAATGTTATGAATAATTAATATGTTTTTGAACAAAAAAATAACTAGATTCATGATTGTATGGCTCTCTATGTACCTACATAACAGAGTTGGGCAAATTTTAATTGCATTGACAATTAAAGATTAACAATTGATTAATTGGTAAACGTAACCACAACAACTAACAATTGATCAATTGAAACTGTGGAAAATTACAATTAACAATTAATTAATTGTTAATCGTAGTTTACTACAATTAACAATTAATTAATTGTTCGTTGTAGTTTACCACAGTTAACAATTAATTGATTGTTAATTGTAGTTTACTACAATTAACAATTGTCGATTGTTCCGTGAATTTTAATTAAAACTAACTCACAAAAAAATTACTGGTTTTGTACAATATATTCTACAGACGACAGGTCTACCTGGGACGTGGAAGCTAAACGGGTAACATATAACTATCTATTTAAATACACATGTTAGCAACAAATAAAATATCAGTAACTTTCAGTAAATTACCGCCCAATAGCCAGGGCTAAAGCAGAAATATATGAAATACTCGAGTTGAACCGAACCATTGCTTCGGTCAATCGTCTGGTCTGCGCTAATTCAATATTAGCTACCAGTTTGTTTGGCATTCTTGGCTTCCTTAAGAGATTTTCCATCTCCAGCTCAGTCACTTTCTTGTGCCGGGCTAATGCAAGCTAGCACGGAGCTGACTAAGCTTGCGGTGAATTTCATGTATTTGTAACTTAATTACGAGCAATGAATTATTTATTGCAGCATATGACTTTGCTCGAAAAATCTCATCGCTCCAGCAAAATATCCTCAAAAAAGGTATATTTCAATTATAAATCAATTTTTTTTCCGTACTAGTGAAAGTCCGAAGAACATCTGAGGGAAATTACAGAAATGCATCTTAATTACACAATTAAAAATAATTAAACAGAGCGATCTCTGAGATCTTACGTCCCCTGTTATGTCCTTCTTTCTGATTTCCCCTGTTGCAGGTTAAACTATAAAACAATGATTTGCACAATTTTAAAACACTTAATTAAAACACAAACATTTTCGTGTGGAAAAAACTTGCCAAGACGAGAATAGTTCACCCGGCGAGCGAGCAATCAGCACTGAACGAAAATACGAATTCGAATAATACTTTGAACTCTGTACGCTGCGCTGTACCAATTGATACATTAAGTTAATTGTTAGTTTTAATTGTTTCATAAAACAATTTAAAAAATAATTGCAATTATTTTAATTGTGAAAAGCGATTAACGTGCATTAATCTAATTAAATTAATTGCAAAGTACAATTAACAGTTTAATTGCAATTGATTTAATTGCTATTAATTTAATTGCAATTAATTTAATTGCAATAACTTTTTTAATCAATTAACAAGGCAATTGGAAAAATAATTGATTAATGCCCAACACTGCTACATAATAACTACAATTTATATGCAAATTGAAACCTTTAACCAAAGTTAACAGATAACAAAAACTCAGTTTAGATTAAATCGACAAAAATCTAGGAAAGTCGACTTCAAATGAAAACAGGTGGGATTGATGGTCTGTAGATCTTACAACAAGTGGGGGTTCTTCAACACTATATCTTCAATCCCTACATCAAATTCATCATCGTTGTTGAAAGCAAATTTCGGACGTTGGTGACAAGGCAACATTTTGAGGTACCTCGCATTGTAAGAAGACTCAGTCGTGACCCAAGGAGACTAAAAATTGCTGTCCGAGAGTACACATGGCTGTGTGTCCTTGGGTACAAAGGTATGCCATTTTGGTTTTGCAAGGCGGTCACATCGACAGGATCACAGTTTTGCAACATTAAAAATCTGAAGCAAAACCTTCAAAATATAGGGAATCAGGATACCTACAACATAATTGAATAATACAATCAACGACGGACGAAATAAAAAGAAATTGCTCATGTTTTTTTTTTAACTTAGATCCTACTAAAACCGAAAACATGTGGTAGAGTCTTAACTGTTCGTTTGATGGCGTTGAAACTTTCTGGGGTATTGGAGAGGGCTGTAACACACACGTTGAACCCCAATTAGGATCACTCTCGACGATACCTGGAATTTCCCGACCAACGTCCGTAGGTACAACCGTCCGTGGGTACAGCAGCAGCTTCCCCTATAGATTTTATTTTTACCATTAGTTGCACCTTTTTTTTTTTTTTTAATTTCCAAAACAACAAGTGGAATTTAAGTGAATACAACATACAGGGGTGTTCCGTTTTAACCCACAAAACTTCTATTTTCGCAACCGTTAGTCATAAATGCATACTTTCAGTTTCAAAAATGTTCAAAATCAGATGCAGAGTTAAGATATTGAAAGCTTGAAGAAAAAATAAAAATGAGTCAAAAAATACAAAATTTAACTTTTTGTACGGGCCCAAGGTTCCCTAACTTATATTTAGGGCAATAATCTCCATTGAAAACTATTACTGACAAAAAAGTTTGACTTTTGTGCGACAAAAACTCAAGAAGCTGTTCCAGTTCGAAGTTTTAAGGGACCATACAGAAGATGAGATTGGAACTTATCGCCCTTTCAGATGAACAACAGGTTCTCAAAGGAAACAAAACAAGATATTTATATTTTCTGTTTGCTATTCAGAAATTAATGCAAATGTTATGCCGTGATACGCAAAATCGCACTGCAAAGCCCCGAACTATTTGAAAAAGCACACTCTATGCACACATACTGGGTGTTTCGTTTTAACCTGCAAGACCTTTATTTTCGTAACCGTTAGTGATAGATATATACTTCCAATTGAAAAAATCTTCAAAATTAGATGCAAAGTTAAAATATTGAAAGTTTGAAAAAAAAAACAAGTCAAAAAATACAAAATTTAACTTTTTATACAGGCACCATGTCCCCTAACTTATATTTAGGGAAATAATCTCCATTCAAAAACATTTCCAACACAAAAAGTTTGATATTAGTACGACCAATATTCACCGAGATATAAAACGCACTGTTTTGTGACATACACCACTTTTCACTCACCGTCAATAACGCCTTTTGAGGGAAAATATAGCAGTTAACATGTGCTTAAAATTATACTTGTGCATAGATATTGGTTTTTCAAATTGTTCGAGGTTTTGTCGTGTGTTTTTGAGTATCACGGCGTAACATTTACATTTATTTGTGAATAGCAATGAAAAATAAAAGCACCTCGTTTTTCTTACTTCGGCGACCTATCATTCTTCTGAAAGGGAGGTAAGTTTCCAATCTCATCTTTTGTATGGTCCCTTAAAACTTTAAACTGGAATATCTCCCTGAATTTTGGTAGCACAAATGCCAAGTTTTTTGTGTTAGTAATATTTTTCAATGGAGATTATTGCCCTAAATATAAGTTAGGGGACTTGGGGCCCGTATAAAAAGTTAAATCTTGTATTTTTTGACATATTTTTATTTTTGCTTGAAACTTTCAATACTTTAACTCTGCATTTGATTTTGAACATTTTTGCAATTGGAAGTATACACCTAGGACTAAAGGTTGCAAAAATAAAGGTCTTAAACCGCTATATTTTCCCCAGAAATGTTTTTTTGACGGCGAGTGTAAAATGGTGTAAGTCACAAAACGATACATTTTATGTCTCGGTGAGTATTGGTCGTACTAATTTCAAACTTTATGTAATGGAATTGTTTTTCAATGGAGATTATTTCCCTAAACATAAGTTAGAGGACCTGGAGCCCGTATAAAAAGTTAAGTTTTACATTTTTTGACTCAATTCCTTTTTCGCTTCAAACTTTCAATATCTTAACTGCATCTGTTTCGGAACATTTTTGCAATTAAAAGTATGCATCTAGGACTAACGGTTGCGAAAATAGAGGTCTTGCAGGTTAAAACGGAACGATACACCCTGTATACTGTCAAAAGAGGGAAGCTATTGTTATTTAATCTTTCATTTCCGCTCAAAAAAAAAAGAGATAAAATCTGAGTTATTTTTGAGTCTTCATGTTTTTAAAGTGAAAATGGAAACTGAACAAGTTTTTTATACACTCGTAAAAAGTTTTTTAAGTTTCTTAAGAAGATTTAAAATTTGATACCACGCTCAGTTACACGAAATTTCTTGTTCATATGAGTACATCTAATGAGTTTTTTTTTTTTTTTTTTTTTTTTTTTTGAGCAATCACGATTGCTTATTGCTTTCATTTGACTGTTTTGATGTCCTATCATTTTTCCCACCGCCACCCTCTGCACCATCACCGTGGAAAGGCGGGCTCCTCACGCTGCTGCTCCTATAGCGAAAGCCGTCTCCAGGTTGCATCCATGTCCTACACACACGCGCATACATACACAACTACACACACAGAAACACACATACATACAGACACTTACACATATACACACACAAAAACCTACACACACACACACAAAACTACCCACACTTTCATGCCTGCCCACAGACACAAACACACATGCCTACACAGACATACCCCATACGCGCATACATACACAACTACACACACACACAAACACACATACATACAGACACTTACACATATACACACACAAAAACCTACACACACACACAAAACTACCCACACTTTCATGCCTGCACACAGACACAAACACACATGCCTACACACACATACCCCATACACACAAACACACATATCCCCCCACACACACACTCGTGATTGCGAAAAACATAATTTGAATTCAAGATGTCAAAATTCAAATTTTTTTTTTTCAAAGTTTTTAAATCTCACTGTTTTAACCCTTATGTTTTTCCTTGCATTGTTTAAATCAAACTGAAAAGCTTCTTTTTAATTATATCGGAGTCGCAAAAAAGATTCCGAGCCATTTTATCACAGCACTTTTGTTTTTCGTTCCACCGGTAAAAAATAAAAAAAAATTAAAATTAAAAGAAAAAACAATACAATTTTACGAGTTTAAAAAAAACGCGTATTTTTTTTTTTTTTTTTACTCAAAAACTTTCTAAATGTAACTAGCATTAAAATATTTTAATTCAAATCCTAGTAACATCTCAAGAAATATAATCACGAGGAATAAAAAGCCAAGAACTATAAAGGTTCCCTCCAACATTTTAGTCACTGTTATAAGAATAGCGAACATAGCTATTTGAATTTTAAAACTACACATCAAATTATTAAAGCGTATAATTTACACTGTAAATATGCAAACATTTGGTATTTAAAAACCAGTTCATAGTACAGTACAAAGTCTGGCATTTAAAACCTCCGGTTTTTCGGAATTTTCTGAATTCCGAAATTTTCGGTATTTAAGACTTTTCTGAATTTTGGAGCAGAAGCATTCAGATTTGATTGTGCAGTGCAAATTCCCAGTGCACATTTGAAACTTGTTACGAACTCTTTATTGCAGAAAAAGTGTTCTAGTAGCCTGAATGGGCAACAAATTCACAGATTACTTGAAAATTCGATCGTAAAGGGAAAACATGCACCATTCAATGGACGCCTGGCACATGTGGGAGTGGATGGCAATGAGGCAGCTGATTAACTGGCCAAAGAGACAAGGGACTTAACAATCCTCTTATATATAATAGTCGATGATCGAGTAACCCGCGTGTTTCAGCAATGAAACTCGCGCAACGGCATGATAATTTTAAAATATGTTTTGGCAATGTTTAAAATGCAGGGAAAGGCTTTATCGTGACAAGGCTAAACTCGATCCGGCAACTTAACTGTTTTACTGGTACGACTGTTATTTCAGGGGAATGAAGAAACGAAAAAATGGTCAACAATGAACGCTACCTACAGGAGTATAGGGTTTGTCCACTGGAGTTACGGTTACAATTTCAACAATCAAAATATCACCAAACAGGTAATGGCTTCGTTTAAGTGTAGAAGCAATTTTCACCAGTCATTCCTTGACAGGCGACTTTCTAGTCGGATCTTGACCAAACTTGGCAGGGAGATATTTGGGCACCCGAGAAGGAACGTTGGGGGATTTTTCAACGCCGAAAAAGAACCGAACTTTCGAATTTTAATTTTATGACCCAAAATAGGAGTTTTTAGTTAGTTAGCTTTTATTTTCGAGATTGACCGTGCAAAGCCGGGCGACGCAGCTAGTATATCTAAAATCTAATCACATTAGATGACGCAAATGCCATTGCTCGATATCGACCCAAAACGGAGAATCATCAAAAAAGATCATGAAATATGCGAGATAAATACCAAGAGAGAGAGATCACGAAGACAATTGCCAGATTGAGAACAGGCCACTTTTGTGGCATGAAAACAAATACAAACAATACCAGGAGTTGCGTAAAATGTAGAAACTGTCTTGATGAAAAACTTTCCCCTGGTCACATTCAGGATCGCAGAGAGCCAAGGCGGTCCCCTTGTCCATTATGACGTCGCCCCTCCCCCCACCCTCAAAGAAGGGAAAAGAAAGAGGGAAAAGAAGAAAAAGGTAAGGGAGAAAAGGGTAAAAAATGGAAGGGGAGAGAAAAAGTCAAAACTGCTTACTAGAAAGCAATTAACTGTTTTAAATGAATCAACAGAAAAAAAAAAAAAACGAGTACACTTTACGTTTTCTCTCATTCGGGGTCCCCCCCCCCTTTCCTTTCTTCTTTTCTTTTTTTTTTCTCCTTTTCTTTATTTCTTTTTTTGCGTCAGTGTTGCCGGGCAACCTAGGCTGACATTGCCTCTCGTCGGGCGTGGTCACATTGTCAACTGCCCAGCAATACTGGCACTTCTCCAGGACATCGGAGGATACCCATTTAACGGAGACCTAGACACGGAAGATATAGTGCCGCTGCCTAGAGCAGTTGCCAAAGCCTACGGATCCACTATTGTGACACATGGGCGTGTCTCACAGATATGGTTCAATCTATCTTACTTAAAGAAAGCAATGTAATATCGCAGTTAAATAGAAAACCAACGTAAATAAGCGAAGAATCCCCCCCCCCAAAAAAAAATACAGCATATAACTGTTTTAAGGCTACAATGGAGTCGATACAGTGCAAAAAAACTCATCACACACCCAGAAAGTCGTGCCAGAACTGAAT